>NC_085137.1:2281845-2306845 GCF_035046485.1 Aedes albopictus
AAGTTTGAAAAAGTACAACCGATTTTCAGAGGAAACGCGACTACAAAAGGTGAAATATTTAAGTGATTTGAAGAAAAGGCTTAAAAACATTCTAAAAACTAATAAAGATCTGCAAAATGAGGCAGTTATAAAAAAGGGTACAGAAATTTGTGAAAAAATCAACCAATCATTGACATTACTAAACGAGAACGAACAATTAGGAATTTCACGGACAGCACTAGAATCAGGGGTAGAAGAAAGTAAAGTAGAAGAAGCAGGAACAATCGAAAAAGAAGAAGAAGAAGAAGTAGAAGAAGAAGACAGAGTAGAAGGGGAAAAAGAAGAGTTAGAAGAAGAATATCAGGAGGAAGAAATGGCTAATATTATTGAAACAATCAAAACAATCTCATCTTTGATTCCATCATACGATGGATCAAATGATAATTTATCAAGCTTTATCTCTGCTCTTAAAGCAGGAAAGACAATTCTGACTAATGATAATACCGTTGCAGCCGTACAGGTAGTACTATCGAAACTATCTGGAAAAGCAAGAGCAGCAGTAGGTGAAAATCCACGAAATTTCGATGAGATAATCAATGAATTAGAAGCAAAATGTACATCAAAAACATCACCTGATGTTTTTGTTGCAAAGCTTCAAGATTTGAAACAAATAGGAGACATTAACAAATTTACAGATAGCGTCGAGAAACTCACTCAGCAGCTCGAAAGAGCATACATTGCTGAGAAAATACCAGTTGATACAGCCCAAAAAATGGCAATTAAACAAGGGGTAAAAGCTCTTTACACAGGAGTGAAAAACCCAGAAACAAAAATCTTATTAAAGGCAGCAGAATTTAAAACCTTGTCTGCGGCCATCGAGAAAACTGTAGAAAATGAGAAAAGTTCTTCTAATGCCAACCACTCTCAACTGATGTTTGTCCAACGAGGTCAAGTACATCGTGGACACATCAGAGGAGATAGAAGTTTTTTCGACAGAGGCCACTATAGAGGAAACAGAGGTAACTATCGTGGAAATTTCAGAGGCAATTCTCGTGGAAATTTCCAAGGCCGATATCAAAACCGAGGACATAGTGCAAATTTCTATTCTTCACGTGGTAGAAGACCATATAGAGGACATTCTCAGTCCCGTATTTATTATACGAACAGTGAAAGTGGTCAGACACCTCAGTTACCCCAACAAGCAACAAACGCTCCACAACCAACAACGCAACATCAAAACACTCAACAGCCACAAAATTTTTTAGGCCAAATTCAACGCTTTTCACAATAAACCCATCAGCATCAAATTTCATAAAGGCACATATTGGAATATCAAATTCTACATGTACCTTTATGGTCGATTCAGGTGCTGACGTTTCTATATTCAAATTAAATAATATATTGCATGATCAACTGATAAATCGAGATCGAAGATGTATGATCTCTGGAATATCAGAAAATAAAATTGAAACTGTTGCATCAGCTGTGACACAACTAACATTCCAAAATACCATTACATTGGAACATGAGTTCCAAATAGTTGAAGAAAATTTTCCAATATTTACTGATGGGATATTGGGACGAGACTTTTTAACTGCATTTAAATGCAGTATTGATTATGAATCCTGGATTTTGAACATTCGATGCAATAATGAGGAAGTTAACATTCCCATTGAAGACAACTTCAATGGAGGATTCATACTTCCTGAACGTTGCGAAGTTGTAAGAAAAATAAATGATTTAAATTTGAATGAAGATATGTTAGTGTGTGCCGAAGAAATCCAACCAGGGATTTTCTGTGGCAATACATTGACGTCACCATCAACAAAATACGTTAAATTTATAAATACTACTGATAAAGCAGTACTTATAAAAGATTTTAAGCCTATGATGAAACCTCTGAAGAATTTTATCGTAGCAAATGTCAATAAAAACGGTAATATTTCCGACCGAACTGATCAAATAAGATCAAAAATTAATGTTTCAGAACTACCAGCATCAGCCAAGGAACCTTTTGAAAATTTAATTCACGAATACAATGATATTTTTGCGTTAGGAGAAGATAACCTCACTACTAACAACTTCTATTCACAAAATATAGAACTTTCAGATAACGTGCCTGTATACATCCCAAATTATAGGGGTTGTGTGCTATTAGTGGACCCTGCGCCTATAGTGGACCCCCTTCAGAAAAACTTAAATATAAATGCCAAAATCAACTGTTTCCAGGCAACTTCCACCGGGGGAACATCAATTACATTGCCACACAGCAGTTCCTGGCAAACAAATGACCCAGTGGCCATATCAATCGGTTATTTTAACTATTTAATGAATGTAAACACTCAAAAGGGTCCACTATACGCACACTCAGGGAGGGTCCACTATAGGCACCGTCGACGGCGTGACAGCTAACATGGAAATCAAATGGGGGGGTCCACTATAGGCGCCAAGATATTTGTAAATAATCCTATAATGGACCCCGGTGGTGTCCATTATAGGCAACATCGATGCGTATTTTCAAATGCGTATTTCACTGGAATAATGTATTAACGTTGTATGTTTGACGGTCTTAACATAAAGAGGGGACGTGAAACTTGTTAAAAAAATCCACTTTGGAACAATCCACTATCTCAACATAGCTTAAGAGCCGCAGAAGTAAATTTCGATGGCTTAGGGGGTCCACTACTAGTACCCAAACCCTAGGAATATACACGCGCACAATGAGGAGATTGAATCTCAAGTCCAAAATTTGTTGAAAAATGATGTGATTGAACACTCAGTCTCGGCTTACAATTCACCAATTCTGTTGGTACCCAAAAAGTCGAGCAGCAATGAGAAAAAATGGAGACTAGTTGTCGATTTCAGACAGCTGAATAAAAAAATTTTGGCTGACAGATTTCCCCTACCTAGAATCGATACTATTTTGGATCAACTAGGTAGAGCTAAATACTTCAGTACTCTGGATTTGATGGCAGGATTTCATCAAATTCCTCTAGATTTTGATTCCAGAAAATATACGGCATTTTCAACACCCTCTGGGCATTATGCTTTTACGCGCTTACCATTTGGACTCAATATAAGCCCAAATAGTTTCCAGCGCATGATGACGATTGCCATGGCAGGTTTAACACCTGAATGTGCATTCGTATACATTGATGATATAGTTGTCATAGGATGCTCTATAAATCATCATCTTAACAATTTAAAGCGAGTTTTTGAAAGATTGAGACAGTATAATTTGAAACTCAATCCCGAAAAATGTCAATTTTTTAAGGCAGAAGTAACTTACTTAGGCCATAAAATTTCAGATAATGGAATTCTCCCAGATAATTCAAAATTTGATGTAATAAAAAAATATCCCAAACCAACTAACGCAGATGACGTTCGTAGGTTTGTGGCCTTTTGTAATTATTATAGGAAGTTTGTGCCAAATTTTGCGCAACTTGCTAGGCCGTTAAACAATTTATTAAAGAAGGATATAAAGTTTACGTGGTCAAATGATTGTCAGGCAGCTTTTGAAGCTCTTAAGGAAAAATTATTAAACCCACCAATTCTTAAATATCCTGATTTTACAAAACAATTCGTATTGACAACGGATGCTTCGAACATTGGATGCGGTGCGGTGTTGTCACAAAATTTTGACGGAAATGACTTACCCATTGCTTATGCCAGTAAAGCATTTAGCAATGCAGACACGAAAAAACATACAATAATACAAGAAATGATTGCCATACACTGGGCCATCGATCATTTCAAACCATATCTGTATGGAAGAAGATTCATGATCAGAACAGATCATCGCCCTCTGGTGTATCTCTTTGGTATGAAAGAACCTACCAAAAAGTTAACCCAGATGCGTTTAGATCTTGAAGATTATGACTTCGAAATACAATATATCAAAGGAAGTAATAATGTTGGTGCAGATGCATTATCCAGAATTATAACTTCAGATGATATTAAATCAAAATCAATTCTCATGGTCCATACTAGATCTATGACCAAAAATCAACACAAAATTGACAAAACAAAAACTGTTTCACAAAAAAAGAAGCTTGATCACCTTCTTGTCTATGAAACAGAATCGCCGGCAGACATTAAAAAATTGAATAAAATGAAAATATGCATGCAAAATGGAATGATTATTATAAAATTAATGAATGAAAATATGCGCAAAACTTTAATAACGCTTGAAAGAGATATTATTCACGAAAATGAAAGTCAGACGCTAGAGTTTGCTCTTTCAGAGATGAATAAAATATTGGAAAATAGAAAAATTGCAATGTCGACACAAGAAGATATTTTAAAACATATACCACTACAAGATTTTAAACGGATCGCTCTAGACGTCATCCGTAAATTCGAACTAATACTATATCGCCCTCCGAAAGAATTGACGAATTCTGAAGAGATCAATAACATCCTACATGACTTCCATATGACTCCAACAGGTGGTCATATTGGACAAAACCGGCTTTATCTCAAACTCAGAGACCTTTACTTTTGGAAAGGCATGAGAAGTTCGATTACGAAGTTTGTAAAGGCCTGCAAACTTTGTAAAATGAACAAAGTAACAAAACGGACAAAAGAAGAATCTTTGGTAACAACTACACCTTGTAAACCATTCGATATTATCTCGATTGACACAGTAGGTCCGTTACCAAGAACTGCGAAAAACAATCGTTATTGCATAACATTGCAAGACGATTTAACCAAATATGTTGTAATTATACCATTAGAAAATAAGGAAGCTGATACCATTGCGAAAGCTTTGGTGCAGAATTTTATACTTATCTATGGATCATTTTTAGAGTTAAAATCTGACCAAGGTACAGAGTTCAAGAACGAAGTACTTAAGCAGATTAGTAAAATACTTAATTTTAAACAAACATTCTCAACTGCTTACCATCCACAATCCATTGGAGCACTAGAAAGAAATCATAGGTGTTTAAACGAATACCTACGAAATTTTTCCAACGTACACCACAATGAGTGGGATGAGTGGACTAAATTTTATGAATTTACCTATAACACTACTGCTCACACCGATACCGAATATACACCTTTTGAACTTGTATTCGGTAGAAAAGCCAAACTTCCTCAGGATATGCAAAAAGTTACACCAGAACCGATATATAATTTGGACGAATACTACACAGAGTTAAAATTCAAACTGCAAAAATCAAGCGAAATAGCTAGGAAAATTTTAATAGAACAAAAAATCAAACGAACACAAAATTTGAATAATAACTTAAATCCAATAGATGTTTCTGTAGGAGATTTGGTGTATTTATCAAACGAAAATAGGAAAAAGCTTGAGCCACATTTTATAGGTCCATTCAAAATTAAAGAAGTTGACAATATACATTGTAAAATAATCGATATTTCCAACAAAAAAGAAATACAAGTACATAAAAACCGAATCATAAAAATGTAACAAAATATATTGTAAAAGATTCTTTAAGTGATGCTTGATCAGAATAGCTACGCCATTCTTCTGAAAAAGGGGAAAGGTGTAGTGCAAAACGAGCCAATTCTACATACGCGACGAACGTGCTATCGTTCGTATCCCAACGCTTACGTTTGCAAATTAATTACAACAATGTATCGCTCGCCAAATCGATATGAGCATACGACGGTTCGATCGAGACGACGACGACGCGTCGTCCGCTGACCTAAGCATAAATCACTCCAGGAAACTTCCATAAGGTTCTATGTAAACACATTGTATGATATACTTTTGGCAGTCTGGCTGGCCCTATAAAAGGGGTCTTCCCAGGCCGAATAAATCAGTTCAATTTGGTCTTCGGACCTCAACGCATAACGTCGTTTTTAATCGATATCACCGCCGAGTGTTGTAAAATAAGACACAGCGTTACACTTGTGAGATCGGACAGTATGATACCGTTCGATTGTTTTTTTTTTTCCTAAAAAAGGAACTAAATACATGAACGAATGCACAGTTACGACGATTTCACTACAAGTCATGCATAAATTTAGAGCACCCTCTAGAAATCATTGAATTTTTGTGAAAATAAAGCCAAAATTCCAAATATTTTACTAATTTTTGTTGTTTTATTACTACCATTAGGAACGGGTGTTTTTTTTTTACTAACGCGTAACTTTAAGTGATATGGTGCTGTACATAAACTACTTAGACCCAATTTTCGAATCTTCGTAATTTGATAAGACACATAAAACAGTGATTATGAGAAAATCTTTTAAACATTTGTAGTATTATTCTTCGTCCCTGCACATTAGAGTAAAAATTAAAAAAAAAAAATGAAAAGTCGATAAGAATAAAAAAAAAGTACTTCAATCTTTTCGAAATGCCAAAAATTGCATTAGAATATGCTTGATACTGGACGATAGTGTAGAAATTTTGGAACAGGTTTTTCTATTAAATCAAACAATAACAGTTATGACATATTTACCTGAATCTTTTCAAGGCCATCTTGAGCTCGTTGGCGTAGAAAATCAATTCGTTCGTCAATCAAGCGGACAGATTCTTTTATTTTGTAGTCAGCATTCTGAGGCAGAGATGTTGATATTGCGTAGTTTTGTTCTTTGTACTCAGACAGTTTTTCGATAAGTACCTGCAGTTTGATAAACATGTACATCAGTGGTTACTCTTTCGTTATTAAAAAAAATGTATACTTGCCTGCAAACCTTTTATTAGGCTATTCATGTTGTCATACGGTAGATTATTCATTTTCAGCTCCTCGTTGAGCAGTGATTGTAGAATATTCTCCACGCTTTCGGAAAGTGTCTATGGTTTCAGAAACAAGAATGGGTTAGTTTTTTTTTTATTTAGACTTTCGCATTAAAAAAAGAAACACATGCATGACAAAAAAAATAATGCAAATAATACTTCAATTATGCCGAAAACACAAATCTATTAGAATTTCTCCACACTTTTGACATATTCATACAAACATCACAATTATACACACTTAAAATAAAGTACCGTATTCAGCTGTTCTATTTTCGGTAAAAGTTCAGATTACCGAATGTTCAGCAACATATTACCGAAGTTCGTCAAAAAGTTACCGAACGTTCGGTAAACTCTACTGAAACATCGGTATTGTTTACCGAACGTTCGGTAAAAAATAGCCGAACTTCGGTAAATTGTGCTGAACTTCGGTAATCCGAACTTTTACCGAAAATAGAACAGCCGAACAAGTGACTCTGAAATAAGTGTGTACATTGAGAGATATACTCATATTTATTGCAGATATTTTCATGAGCTAACTTCATCATGTTTGAAGTTATACTTTATCGTCATTGAAATAAGGTACACTGGGGTAAGTTGAAACTGTGGGTTGACGTGATGTTATCTAACCATGATTCTGAACCGTTTCATTCCAACTAAGTAATTGTATCCCATGATCTGTATTTTGACCTCAACTGAAAGGTTGTCGTCAGTGTAATTGACTCGACTGAAGAAATCCATGGTAAATTCACGCAAATTTATTCCTGGTATTTTATTATATTTTATAGGCATGTAAGTGCTTATAACTTCTATACAGGGTGTTAGGTTCCTCAGTGCAAACTTTTTAAAGGGTAATAGAGGACCAAAAATGGTGAAAAAAATTGTTCTACGCATATGGTCAAATCTCAACCGTTACGTAGTTATTGAACTTCCCATGTTTTTGACTCTCATTGCAACTGGCTATAACTTGAAAATGGCCAAACGTATTGCAATTTTTTGACCCTTATTCGAAAGATTATTGAATTTTCTATCAAATGGCATCTATGAATCGATTGGTTTAGTTAAATATCTAAGTTTTCTAGAGCAAAATAGCTCAAAATAGTGTGTTTTAATTTGTTTTTGTCAATTATATTTGAAACATGCATAATAAATTAAAATTCTATCTTTAACAGAGTTGTGGCCCCTGTTTCACTCTACAATTCGTTCTTCGTCAACAAACGTCTATCTCTTATCGTTTTCTTGCAATTTCGATTTAAACATCGCATTTCAGGTCATAAATTTGCAATTGTCATGGTAAGCACTTTTTTGCGCACTGTGCAGCACATTTAAATCGAAATTGCAAGAAAACGATAAGAGCTAGAAGTTTGGTATCAAAGAACGAATTGTAGAGTAGAACAGGGGCCACAACTTTGCCAAAGAAAGAATTTTAATTTGTTAGGCACGTTTCAAAGATAATTGACAAAAACAAATTAAAACGCACTGTTTTTAGCTATTTTGCTCTAATAACGGTTGACATTTGACCGAACATTTTTTTTTCACCATTTATGGTCCTCTATCACCCTTTAAAAAGTTTGCACTCAGGAACCTAACACCCTGTATATTAATTAAATTTGCCTCAGCCAATTTAACCTCCACGGGTACGTCAAGTATTTTAAATGAAAAAATTTATAACTTTTAAAATTGCAAGCAAATGAAGAAGAATGTGCATCGGGAGTTGCCTGTATGTAAGCAACCTAGTTAATTTGGTGCTTTCAAGTATTCTTAATGTTTCAATGACAATGAAATGCCCTTATGGTGTTCAGTGTATTTTTATATTTATTACTTATACATAGCCCACTTTACATGTATGCAAATCATAGATTTGAAGGTGAAGCAGCTTAATACATTAGGGTGTTTTATCTTGAATGAACCACATAATTGTATACGACTAGAAAGAAACGTTGCACCATGAAAAGCTCAAGAAATAAAGTAGTGATTCTTACCAGCGATAGCGAATTTCAAAAGCACAAATTCAAAGATCCAAATATCTTCTTGCATTTGAAATCTAGTTTGATTACTTCCACAATGAGTAAGTAAAGTCAAATTATGAAAAATATAAAACCAACATGAGGGATACATGGACGATATTGCAAAACATCTTTACATTCTTATAATTTTTCCAGAAATTTTCCAAGGAATTCCTTTACAGATTATATAAAAATAAACTTCCAGGCTATAAGCAAGTTTGCCAGAAATTTCTTCTGAAAGTAGTCTACAGATTCTTCCAGGAATGCCTCCAAGTATTCTATTAGAAAATTTTCCGTAATTCTCTAAAGATTTTTTTAGGGATTCTTTTAAAAAATCCTCTAAAGATTATTAAAAAGCTTTCAGGTATTCATTCGAAAATGTTCTCCTGGGTTTTCTTCAAAAATTCTTCTGGAGGTTCTTTACGAAATTTCTCAAGAAGTTCTTTTATGTGTATTTCTCTATAAATTTCACAGATTTCTTTAGATAGACTTCTTTAGATTGCTTTAGTAATTGATCTATGGATTCTTTTAGAAAAATTTCAATGATTTCTTCAGGGTTTTATTTTTTAATATTATTCACGGATTCCTTCAGCGATTCCTTCAAACAGTCTTCCAGGCATCTTTAAGAAAAAACTGTCCGAGGGAACCCTATTGAGAATCTTTCCTGGAATTCCTCCAGAAATTCTTCCATGAATTTCTTGTGCAATGGTTCCTCCAGTTATTACTTAAGAAATTTCTTTCGCAAAATCTTTTAGAGATTCTTTTAGAAAATCTGCCAGAGATTCCTTCCATTGAACCTGCCACATATTCCCTCAAAAATTTCTCAAGAGTTTCCTGTAAATTGCTAGGATTGCTTCAGAAATTTGTGCATGAGTTTGTTTAGAAATTCCTGCCGGCCTTCTTTCTAAAACTCTGCAATTCTGCTTTAGAAAACCATCCATAGGCTTTCTCAGAGATATCGCAATGAATTCCTTTAGAAATTTCTGCCGGCTTCTTTCTAAAAATCTTCTACGGAATTCTTTCGGAATATATTCAGCAAAAATCTATTTCTTCAGAAAATCAGAAATTCAGAATTTCTCCAAAGATTCTTCCGAAACTCCCCTAGAAACTGCTTCAGAGTTTTCCAGAGATATTCAGACATATCTTCAGTGTTCCAAGAATTTCTTCAGGAATTTCAGCAGGGATTTCTAAAAAATTCTTCCATGTTTTTTTCAGTAATTCCTACAAGGATTCCATCACAAAGAGCTCCAGAGAATTTGTCAGAAATATATCCAGTGATACCTGGAGTGGAAAGGATACCTCCAGGTTTTTTTTAATGATATTTCTTCAGCGACATTTTAAATGTTCTTCCATCGTAATTTCTTTTTATTTAGAACACAAAAAATGCCACAAAAGTTTGAGTTATGAAGAGTATTTGAATTCTAAGGTTTCTTGCTGGGATTGTACATAAAATTTTTCAATCAACTTTTTCAGAAATTCTTGCAGACTTTCCTACAGAAATTCCTATAGGGATTCTTCCAGAATTTTCCTCTAGGATTGCTCTAGAAAACCATCCATGGGCATCCTCGGAGATTTTTCTATGAATTATTTCAGAAATTCCCGCTGGATTGTTTCTAAAAATCTTCCACGGAATTGTTCAAAAAAAGTTTTCAGAAAAAAAGCAATTTTTTCCAAAAATCATAATTTTTTCTACAGATTTTTTTTACGGATTTGTTTAAAAAAAGTCCCTCAAGGATTCATTAAGGAATTCCATTTTTCAAGAAACTTTTCCAGTGAACTCTATTGGGAATTTGTCTTGGAATTCCTCCAATCATTTCTTATTTTTTTTTTTAGAAATTCCTCTAATGTTTCTAATGATTCTTAAAGAAACTTTTCCAGGCATTACTTAAGACATTTCTTTCACGCAATCTTCAGGAGATTATTTTCGAAAATCCGCCACGGATCCTTTTCAAAAAGCCTTCCATATATTCCCACAAAACTAATTCTCAAGGGTTTCTGGAAGAAAATCTGGCCTGGATTGCTGCATAAATGATTCCGGGTAATAAAATCTTCAAAGGTTTCTTTGACAAATTTCTCTAGGAACTTCTTTAGAAATTTTTGCAGGGTTTCTTTCGAAAATTGCTATATAGGTTCTTTAAGAAATTTCTTCAAAAATTGTACTAGAAAACCTTTCATGGACTCAATTCATGGAGATTTCTCCATGGATTTTTTCAGTAATTTCTCTAGGATTGTTTCCAAGAACCTTTCACGGAAACTTCAGAAATGTTTTCAGAAGAAGGCTATTTCTTCAGAAAATCAGAAATTCAGAGTTCATTCTCAAATGTTTCACTTTACACTTCATAATTGTATATTGTGAAGATTTCTTAGAAAAACTGCAATGAAAATACCAACTCCGCTTCAAGATAGAGCATCTTTATCCTACTATCCAATACACTTCTTATGGAGATTCTTCCAGAAATTTCTTCAAGGATTGGGAGAAAACCTTCCATGGGTTCTTAAGAGATTTCTCTATGTATTCTTTCAGAAAATCTTCCAAAATTCTTTCTGAAAATCTTTCATGCAATCCTTCAGGGATGTCTTCAAAAGAAGATTACTTCTGCAGAAATATGGAGTTCATTCTCCAATGTTTGACTATATCATGAAGATTTCACAGGAGATCTTCAAGGCTATTTCTTCAGTAAATCAGAAAATCTGAGTTTATTCCCCGATGATTGACTATATTGTGAAGATTTCATAAAATAACTGCAACGAAAAGACCTATACCTATACATCTAAGGAGAATTAGTGTAATCAGTTAACTGACACTGAGGAAGATGACAAGTGGTAGTCGAAATACACGTATCTGTCAAAGGATAAGCAAAAGAGGGCGGAATTAAATGGTACATTCTCTGAGATATTATTTTACATAAGAGATTACATAGATTCTTTTAGAAAGTCTTCCACAGATTACATAATAAATAAGAAAAGAACAGAGATTCTTTCTCCAGAAAATCTTTCGAAAATTTCTTCCATAATTCTACCGTTGTTTCTTCAGAAAATCTTCCAGAAATTCCTTCAGAAATTTCACCGGGAATATATTTCTTCGATTTACTAAGAAATTTACCTCAGAAATTGCTACAAAAACTTTTCCAACTCTTCCACACAAATAATTCTTTAAATCCAGCATTAATTCATTCAGAAATTGGAAGACGCTGAAGAATATCAGAAATTCAGAATTTCTCCAAAGATCCTTCAGGAAAAACAGTTTCTTCAATACAGTTTATTCTGAATGTATCATGTGAAATAACATCTTGTTCACAAATGGAGCGTGTATTCAGAAATGATTGGCATTTTATTTTTTTAACACACAACTGCAGGAAATAAATGTTATATCCCAATTAACTGCATGAAAATATCATAAATTTCAACTCATAATGCCGTGTGTGCCATTTTTTAAAGCTTCAAAACCAGAATTATCCAAGGAAAAATGATTAACGAAATATGTATGGCAAATTTCAAATTTGTTACGACCCCAAGTAACACACTTGTCATAGAAAAGTCACGGCGGCGCAGGTTTTTGTTGCGCAGAAGTCACTGTGACTTACTTCTAACAAATAAACACTAACTTGCTAGATATAGGTAACAATGACTTCTACGCAACAAAAACCTGCGCCGCCGTGACTCTTCTGTGACAAGTGTGTTACTTGGGACGGATCATGATTAGTTTATGTTTAAAAAAAAACTTACGAACATTTAAGACATGCATTGTTAGCCAATCATTAACAAGAATGTCATAACTTAAAATTAAATTTTAAAAATGTAAACGTATACACAAGTGTTAATATATGAATGATTAGGATCATGCGTTATCAAGTATTTGTAACAAATGTTGATGAATTTCAAATACATATTCGAATGCTTTTTAAGCCTTCGACTGTGCCACAATTGGTGGACATCGCTTATGTATTCTGAAATTTATCAACCAAATGGTCAAATTATGGTTAAATGTAACATTGAAAAGTATGACAAACATCAAATTTAACGTCACCTGTTCATATATTGTGCAATCATCCACGGTTTCTTTGGGGTTTCTGATATTCACGGTGCTTGTTGTACCTAATAATGTATTTGGTGGATTCGGGGGAGGAACGGAAAGATTGGAGTTTGTGGCCGGGTTCTGCAGCAATGGTTGGGTTAGTATGTTGTTAGATGTCTGAGTTAACTGTGTTGGTACTTGTTCATCAACGATGGAGTCAACTGCCCTGGGGTAATCTTGTTCAGGAACTATGCATTTGTTCAAGTTTTCCATTGATTTGATGTATGTTGATTCTGCATCATCGTATAAAGGTTTGTCTTTCCAAAACGCTTCAAGTTGATGAGGTGTTGACAATAATTGAGCTTTTTCTGGCCCATCACCATCCATGCCAATACTTAAAGCTGATGGTTCTATACAGGAAATAATACTTTCCTTGGGTTCATCATTGGTGTATTCATTTTCAGCAGATTTTGGTGTGTTTTGAGCTGCTGTTATTTTAAAGTTCTCTGTGGTGTGGTGGGATTTTTCCTCTCGATCATGCTGATTGATTTTAATGCAAATGTCATTGTTCACTTCATTGGTTGATTCAGATGAATTCGTAGCTTTGGCATCAATATCAACAAATTCTATGGGAGCAGTTTCCTTACTGATATCATGTTCTTCGTTTATGGTTGATTTGAAAAAGTTGGTTTCTTTTCCGTCATCATATTTTTCATCACTTTCAGTTTGCAACGGAACTTCTTTAACAACTTCAATACGGCATTGCGATAGTTTTTCAATGTTGTGCTGATCCAAATCTTCAGATGAAATTATGTGTGGGTCATCTAAGCCTGCCTTCGGTAGTATTGGCACTATATTCTCCATAGTTATGTCTACATGTTGTACTTCCGATAGGTTATTGGTATTTTGATTTTTAGCCAGTTCGCCACTTGTCTCTTCATCATAGTTTAGAGTAGAACATTTTTCATCAGGTTCGAAATTAGTAGCTTCAACCGCTAATTTATTAGATTTATGTTTGGTATTACCAGATACAACTTCAGAATATAGAGGCTCTATTTTGCTTGGTTTTTCTGCCTTATTCTCATTCTGTGTCACCTCATCCGACATATCACTCTTGTCAAGTATACAAGACTCATGCTTCGGCATGTCCTTTGTTAATTCTTTGTATTTCACACATTCTGTTGATGTGACAGGCTGAGTTCTATATGTCATATTTAATGTTTCAGCATCAGCGTATTTCCAATAATCATGATATACTTTTGCTTCGTATATGAAACTCGTTGCTTGATTATTTAGTGGACTTTCCGGAGCTTTAATTGGAGCGTCTTCGTCATAGTCGGAAGGTCTATTCAATTTATTGTTAAGTTCATCAAAAAGAATGTGCTCTCCCTTTTCATTTTCAATCGATGCTGCGACAGATGTTGATAAAATAGAGGTTGATAATTCTTGCTTATTCGGTTCACCCTGTTTTGAAATTTCATCATGATCGGCGTCATTGAGCGAAGTGACAATAGGTGATTTATACGCAACATACATTGATTCTGCATCTGCATATTTCCAGTGATCAATGACATCGTTTAGTTCATACACAAAAGTTTCAATGCGATTTTGTATTTTATTTTGCGTATCTTTAGAGAGATCAGAAGCATCTTGAGCTATTTCTGGGGCAATGTTAGTATTTTGAATTATCAAGTTCTTTTCATCAATGCTGGCATTTGTCACTGACTGTTCAGCTTCTAATATTGAATAATTTGCTTTTGGTGTGATATCGCTGTTGCTATCAGAAATATACTGCTGTATATTTTTGGTATCATCCGATACTCTGAGTAGATTATGTTTTACTTCAGCGTCATTGTAGTCAAAGTATTTAGACACATTTCTCATTTCGTACATGTAACTTTTCATTCTCTCTTCTGCGTCATTATAATTCTTGTTGAATGTATCAAGCTCCTCTTCAATAGAGCCAATTGGTTGATCAGTCTCAATCGAAATTTTGTATAGTGCATCTAACAGCTCTGCATCACGATATTTCCAATAGCTGTGAAATTGATTTTTTTCATTTTCATTACTAAAATTGCGCTTATCTTTTTCAGGGGTATCGTCTTCCGAGTTGTCAAGCGAATTTGTAGTAGTTTTGATATCATAGACATCAAATGAATCCGGTTTGTTATTGTTTACAATTGCTTTGTCCTCGCGAGAAATGCATTGTGAAATAATTTCATCGTTCTTGGTCACATTTGACATTGTTACAATGGAATTCAGTGTACAGTCTTCTTGTGAGAGAATAGGTTTTTCCAAGTTTTCAATATTCTCGGAATAGTTTGACATCTCATCCTGTACAGAAGAATTGTCTTTGTCTATAAAATCGACACGAGGAATATGTTGTAAATTTATAGGATCATTCACATTCTCGCTGTCAATTTGTACAGTAGTCTTCGTTAATGCTGGTTGGGGTTCTTCAGAAAGTTGAGATTGATATTGTGCTACATTTGTGTTTGAATCAAGTGTTGCACCTTGTACAATATGATCAGCACTTTCTAGATTATCTAGTTTCTCCTCCATTGAATTCTGTCTTCTAATTATGATTAAGGCATTTTCCTCTTGATTTTCTCCGCCTGTAGCTTTTTCATCGTTTTCTGCATTATCAGAAATCATAAGTTGTATTTCAAGTGTTTGGGATATATTGACATTTTCAATGCATGGTGGAACATCAGAAACTTGACTCTCTCCTGCCTCATTTTTCACTAAGATTTCCAGTGCTGTGTTTGTATCAGTACTGTCTTTTACAGCGTCACACAACATTGTTTTACTCTCTGTTTCTTGTGAACAGATTTTTTCTTCCAGATTTTCTTTACTCTCTGGATGATTTGTTACCAGCTCCTCTTCTTGTATTTTCCTCAGAACAAGGTTCTCGTCATTGATAAGTGTGTCTTTGGAATCATGATCTGCGTCAGTACAATAAAATGCATTATCAAGAAGTACTTTGCTTTGTTCGGATCCTTCAGATACATCACGGTGTTGTTTATCTTCATCCATTTTTTCTTGTTGAACAATTACAGGTTCTACTTTCTCAGCATGTTCTGGATGATCTGATGTCTTCATGAATGACTCTTCTCTCATTTTTATTAACGCTTCTTCTTCTTCGTCTACTCCTTCTCTGATTTTCACATCATAATCTTCATCACACGGTTGTGCATCAGAAACGTAGATCTTTGATTCCTCATTTGTGTCAAAGTCTTTCAGTACCGTGCACGTAAAATCAGTATTTTCTTTTTCAGCGTCACATGCAATTGGTTCACTATCCCTTTCTGTTTCTTGTAATACGATATTTTCATTCATGTTTTCTGCATGATTTGGCTTCATCTCGTCTGTGGGTACATGCTGTGAACCAGCACTATCAGATGCATAATCAAGAGATGCTTTTGTAAATTCGAATTCGTCAGATGTATCACTGGGTTGTTTCTCCTTACATAGATCTTCTTTTACTAGGTCCAATATGTCAGCATCTTCTGGAAGAGCTAATGTCTCCATAATAGGCTCATCTCCGATCATTACTGAAGAATTTTCTTCATCATCTTTTCCTTCTCCTATCTTTTCGAGGTTTTCTTCATCATTACAAACTACAACTATATCCGCAATCTGAGTATTTCCTGCCTTGTTTTCCGTTGATGTCTGAAGTACAGATTCACAGGGCACTGATTCACCCATTCTTTCTGCTTCTTTTGAAGGGTTTACTATATTTTCTTGTAGATGAAGCACATTCACTGAGTCCACGTTCTCAGCATGTTCGAAATGATCTGATGCCATGTTGAAAGATTCATCTCTCATTTGAATTAATGCATTCTCTTCTTCGTCTTCATCTACTCTAGTTTTTTCGTCATTTTCTACATCACCACATATTTGTTGCTGTTTGTCAAGTGATTGAGATGCATGATTTGTTGACTCCAGCTCCACACCTTTTTCTGGCATTTCAATCAAGACAATTTCTTCGTCATTGACATGTTTTGCTATTGGTACATCATAATCTGCGCCAGTAGAATCAGATACATTATCAAGAGATGCTTTGTTCCATTCAAATTTCTCTGATGTATCACTGGGTTGTTCATCCTTAATTAGATCGTCTTGTGGGACAATAACGCGGTCCAATTGTTCAGCATGTTCTGGGTAATCTGATGCATCCATAATAGATTCATCTCTCATTATTACTAAAGCATTTTCTTCGTCATTCTCTCGTTCTTTTGGCGTCTTGATATTTTCATCATCTTCACAAATTACAAGTTCAACTTCAAGCGGCAGAGATGTATGAACATTATCAGTACAGGGCTGAACATCAGATACTTGAATACTTCCTGCCTCGTTTTCCGTTGATGTTGCCATTGTCTTGTTTATGAAATCAACATCCTCTTGTGTAGCGTCACAGGAAATTGATTCACTCTTTCTGTTTGCTTCTGGTGCAGAGATATTTTCTTCCACGTTTTCTAGATTTTCTGGGAAATGCAGAGCGTTTACTGGTTCCAATTTATCAGCATGTTTAAGATGATCTATCGCCTCTATAAAAGACTCCTCTCTCATTTGACTTAGTGCTTTTTCTTCTTCATCCTCACCTTCTTTAATTTTTTTGTTGTTATCTGCATCATCACAAAACTCTTGTTGTTTGTCAAGAGATTGGGAAGTCTGATTAGTTGACTCCACATGTGTTTCTTGCATTTTGATCAAGCCAATCTCTTCATCATTGAAAATTTCGTCTCTGGGTACATGATCTGCGTCAATAAAACCAGATGCATCAAGCAGAGGTTTGTTCTGTTCTAGTTTCTCAGATTCGTCTTTGGGTTGTTTTTTCTCACTTAGATCAGGTTGCTGGAAAATTGCTGGATTGAATTCTTTAGCATGTTCAAGATGATCTGATGTCTCCATAACAGACTCATCTCTCATCGTTATTGAAACATTTCCTTCATCATCTTCTCCTTCTCTTATATTATTGAGGTTATCTTCATAATCACGAACTACAACGTCAAATTCAAACGACTGAGATGCTGCATTGTCAATACAGAGTTGTACATCAGAAACTTTAATATTTTCTGTCTCGTTTTCCGTAGACATTTTCAGTGTAGCTTCATGGGACATTGTTTCATCCTTTCTATCAGCTTCTTGTGAGGGGATATTTTCTTCCACGTTTTCTATATTTTGTGGAATATGCAAAACAGACAGTGTGTCCAATTTCTCAGCATGTTCTGGATGACCTGATGCCTCCATAAGAGACTTCTCTCTCATTTTGATTAATGCATTCTCTTCTTCATCTTCAGCTCTAGTCTTTTCGTCATTTTCAACATTATCACAAACATTTTGTTGTTGTTTATCAAGTAATTGGGATGTTTGATTTGTTGACTCCACAATTGCTTTTTGCATTGTGATCAAGACAATTTCTCCGTTATTTGTATGTTTGTCTATGGGTACATATTCTGCGCCAATACAATCAGATACATTATCAAGAGATGCTTTATTCCCTTCGAGTTTCTCAGATCTATCAATGGGTTGTTTATCCTTGCTTAGATCTTCTTGTAGGATAGTAACTGGGTGCATATTTTCAGCAAGTTTAGGATAATCAGATATTTCCATAGTAGACTTTTCTCTCATTATTATTGAAGCATTTTCTTCATCATCCTCTCGTTCTTTTAACGTCTTGATATTTTCATCATCTGTACAAATTACAAATTCTAATTCAGATGACTGAGATGTATGAACGCTATCAATACAGGGCTGTACATCAGATACTTGAATATTTCCTGCCTCGTTTTCCGTTGATGTATCCAGTGTCTTGTTTATGAAATCGGGATCCTTTTGAGTAGCCTCACAGGAAATTGATTCATTCGTTCTGTTTGCTTCTTGCGAAGAGATATTTTCTTCTACGTTTATATTTACTAAGTCCAAATTTTCAGCATGTTCCAAATGATCTGATGCCGCCATAAAAGACTGATCTCTCATTTTAATTAAAGCGTTCTCTTCTTCATCCTCACGTCCACTAGATTTTTCTTCATTTGTTACTTCATCACATACATTTTGTTCCTCTGTGTCAAGTGATTGAGATGCATGTGTTGTTGTCTTTAACTCAACACTTGTTTCTTGCATTTTTAACAAAGCAATTTCTTCGTTACTGACAATATCATCTGCGTCAATATGATCAGATACATTATCAAGAGATGCTTTGTCCCATTCGAATTTCTCAGATGTATCACTTGTTTGTTGTTTCTCCGCACTTAGATCTTCTTGTGGGACAACTGCTTGGTCCAATTTTTCAGCAAGTTCTGGATAATCTGCTGTCGCCATAATAAACTCATCCCTGATTATTATTGAAGAATTTTCTTCATCATCTTCTCGTTTATTTATCGTTTTGATGATATTTTCATCTTCTTCACTAATTACAAGTTCAGCTTCAGACGGCTGAGATGTATGAACATTATCAATACAGTGCTGTACATCAGAAACTTGAATACTTCCTGCCACGTTTCCAGTCGATGTTTCCAGTGTCTTGTTTATGAAATCAGTACCCTCTTGTGTAGCGTCACAGGAAATTGATTCACTCATTCTGTTTGCTTCTTGGGAAAAGATATTTTCTTCCACGTTTTCTAGATTTTCTGGTAAATGCAGAATATTTACTTGGTCTGATTGTTCAGCATGTTTTGGATGATCTAACGCATCCATGAAAGACTCCTCTCTCATTTTAACTAATGCATTCTCTTCTTCATCTTCACTAATTGCAAGTTCAACTTCAGATGACTGAGATATACAAACATTATCAATACAGGGCTGTACATCAGATACTTGAATACTTCCTGCCACGTTTTCCGATGATGTTTCCAGTGTCTTGTTTATGTTATCCGTATCCTCTTGTGTAGCGTCACAGGAAAATGATTCACTATTTCTGTTTGCTTCTTGGGAAGAGATGTTTTCTTCCACGTTTTCTAGATTTTCGGGTAAACGCGGAATATTTACTTGATCCAATTGTTCAGCATGTTCTAACGCCTCCATAAAAGACTCCTCTCTCATTTTAACTAATACATTCTCTTCTTCGTCTTCACAAATTACAAGTTCAACTTCAGACGACTGAGATGTATGAACATTATCAATACAGTGCTGTACATCAGAAACTTGAATACCTCCTGCCATGTTTTCAGTTGATGTTTCCAGTTTGTTTATGAAATCAGTATCCTCTTGTGTAGCGTCACTGGAAATTGGTTCACTACTTCTGTTTGCTTCTTGTGAAAAGATATTTTCTTCCACGTTTTCTAGATTTTCGGGTAAATGAAGAATACTTCCTTGATCCCCATGTTCGCCATGCTTCAGAAGATCTAAAGCCTCCAAGAAAGACTCATCTCTCATTTGAACTAATGCGTTCTCTTCTTCATCTACACCTTCTATAGTTTTTTCGTCATTTTCTTCATCATCACGCAATTGTGGTTGTTGTTTGTCAAAAGAGAGGGAAGTCTGATTTGTTGGTTTTACTTCCACATGTGTTTCTTGCATTTTGTCCGAAATATTTTCCTCGTCATTGAAAATTTCATCTCTGGGTAGATGATCAACTTCAAAACGATCAGACACATTATCAAGAGAGGTTTTGCTCTCTTCTTCAGGCTTTTCTCTGCGTTCCTCAACCTCATTTTGCTCTTCTTGCAGAACAATTACTGGGTTCCATTTTTCAGCTTGTTCTTGATGATTTGATGGCTCTATGTAAGACTGTTCTCTCATCTCAAGTAAGACATTCTCTTCTTGATCTTCTTCTTCTCTAGTTTTTTCGTCGTTTTCTGCACCATGTACAACTTGCATTGTAAGCGTCTGGGATGTATGAACAATGTCATCACAAGATTGTACATCAGAAACATCGATAGATCCTGATGCATTCATCGTTTCTGCTTCCAGTGCCATGCCTGGAAAATCAGTAGTCTCGTTTACTGATTCGCATGAATGAGTTTCACTATTTTTTTCTGCTTGTAGCATACTTTCCTTTTCATCTTCAATTGCACTTGGTGCTGATTGCTGACAAGCGTCATCATCATTTGTATCAAGAATTTCAACTACATCTGTTTCACTTTTTTCAGGCTCTTTTCTTGAAAGAAGTTGATCATTGCCATTAATTGCTTCAATTTGCTTCACTGTGTCAGTTTCATTATTAGGAGTTTCTTGGCAAAGAATATTTTGAAGTTGTGAGGCGGATTTTTCTGAGAACTCCGGTATTGCATTAGCAGCCATTTCCACTTGTTCATTTAATGCCCGAACAGTAGATGTATCATCTTGCAAGAATGATTTTTCTCTCATCTTAATAAGCGCAATCTCTTCATCATCTATTGGTTTATTCAAAAGTGCATCTGTATCGTCTTGGTTGATTAGTTCAGAGGCTTCACGTGTGGCAGAATTATCCATAGAGGTGAGAAAAATTGTGGTCGTTGTTATACTATTTTGAACATCTTTTAGTGCTAATGGTATAGTTTCTGATTGTGTATGGAGTTGCAGTTCCGCATTGTTTGAGATATTTGTTGACTGAATTTGCAAATCCGAAATTGGATGCTCAAAAATCAAGGGATTAGTTTGATGGTCGACAGATTCTTGAATATTGTATGTATGACCTAATCCTGCATCAGCTTGGCTCGAGATATTGGATTCATATTCGGGTATATTTTCTATTTTTTCAGCGCTTACTGAAACTGCTGGTGTAACAAACGTTAGTCCTTTTTCTGGTTCACTATGGTCTGATGATGTTATAACTTGTAATTGATGTGAAAGTGAGAAGTCTTTACTGACTGTATCATATTGAGAAATTTCATGACCTGAAGTATCTTTTGCCGGTACAATATCTTTGTCATTTTCCTCAGATTCGAATTTCATTTTGATAAGAAGGTTCTCTTCGTCGCTCATTTTGTCCTTTTCAGAGTTTTCAGATGCTTCTTCATCAGGAGTTTCCAGATAAATTGTCTTTGTATATTCTTCTGGAAATATGAAATGATCTAATACATCATCGCGCAATAACGATTCATTTCTGGTTCTAATAAGAACGTTCTCCTCATCGTTTACGATTTCATCTGTAGAAATGTTTATCTCGTTTTGTGATTCAATGTTTCTACCACACATAGGCCCAAGTGAAGTCGTCAGATCACTTTCGACATCATTTAGCGTTGTGAGCGATTGTTCTGGGTGAGTGTCTACATCTCTCACAATTTGCTCAACAATCAAGGGGTGAGTGTAGTGTTCCTCTATTACATGTTGATGAGAAGATGCTCCGTAGATAATTGTTGTTGTCTTGTAAACACAATTTGAAGTAGTAGTTGCAAATTCTTTACTGATGTTCATAGAGTCTGAAGTCAATAAAGCTTCTGAATAATTTTTATGCTCAGTCGTGGACGACTGTTTGACTAGTACAGAAGATGATTTAGATTGCATTGAAGTTTCAATGTTGGGATCAAGAACAGAAACTTCTGTTGCAATATGTTGCTCTTCCAAGATGGATGGTTCTATGCTAATAACTTCTTCTGTTTGTGAATCAGCATTATCTAGAAGAATTTTACCCGAATTTGGATGAATGAAGCATTGGCTATCTGTATCGTGTGTTGTGATAATTTCAGCTGTGACAATTGGAAGTTCCATTCTTATGTATGATATAGGATTCAAATGATATTCTTCGTGTGTAATCATGGAAATTTTTTGTCGCCTATCCTTCCAGTTGCTACATTGAGATGGCAATTTCATTGCATCATTGTTATCATTTGAATTGGTAGATAATTTGATTGCAGAGCTGGCTGGTTCATTATTTGGAGCATTCACGGGAGCGACATTGTTTTCTTCTGTGTCCGTTTTTTGCACACGGTCGATATTCACAGTATCTGTGTCACACGGTGATCCTCCATTTTCTTCATCATCTGCTCGTTTATTTATCGTTTTGATGATATTTTCATCATCTTCACAAACTACAAGTTCAACTTCTGACGGTTGAGATGCATGAACATCATCAATGGAGGGCTGTACATCAGAAACTTGAATACTTTCTGCCACGTTTTCCGTTGATGTTTCCAGTACCTTGTTTATGAAATCAGTATCCTCTTGTGTAGCGTCACAGGAAATTGATTCACTATTTTTGTTTGCTTCTTGTGAAGAGATATTTTCTTCCACGTTTTCTAGATTTTCGGGTAAACGCAGAATATTTACTTGGTCCAATTGTTTAGCATGCTTTTCATGGTCTAACGTCTCCTTAAAAGACTCCTCTCTCATTTTAACCAATGTATTCTCTTCTTCATCTTCACAAATTACAAGTTCAACTTCGGACGACTGAGATGTATGAACATTATCAATACAGTGCTGCTGTACATCAGAAACTTGAATACTTCCTGCCACGTCTTCAGTTGATGTTTCCAGTGTCTTGTTTATGAAATCAGTACCCTCTTGTGTAGCGTCACTGGAAATTGGTTCACTACTTCTGTTTGCTTCTTGTGAAGAGATATTTTCTTCCACGTTTTCTAGATTTTCAGGTAAACGTAGAACATTTACTTGGTCTAATTGTTCAGCATGCTTTAGATGATCTAACGTCTCCATAAAAGACTCCTTTTGCATTTTAACTAATGCATTCTCTTCTTCATCTTCACAAATTACAAGTTCAACTTCAGACGACTGTGATATACAAACATTATCAAAACAGTGCTGTACATCAGAAACTTGAATACTTCCTGCTACGTCTTCAGTTGATGTTTCCGGTGTCTTGTTTATGAAATCAGTACCCTCTTGTGTAGCGTCACTGGAAATTGGTTCACTACTTCTGTTTGCTTCTTGTGAAGAGATATTTTCATCCACGTTTTCTAGATTTTCAGGTAAACGCACAATATTTACTTGGTCCAATTGTTCAGCATGCTTTTCATAGTCTAACGTCTCCTTAAAAGACTCCTCTCTCATTTTAACCAATGCATTCTCTTCTTCATCTTCACAAATTACAAGTTCAACTTCGGACGGCTGAGATGTATGAACATTATCAATACAGTGCTGTACATCAGAAACTTGAATACTTCCTGCCACGTCTTCAGTTGATGTTTCCAGTGTCTTGTTTATGAATTCAGTACCCTCTTGTGTAGCGTCACTGGAAATTGGTTCACTACTTCTGTTTGCTTCTTGTGAAGAGATATTTTCTTCCACGTTTTCTAGATTTTCAGGTAAACGTAGAACATTTACTTGGTCTAATTGTTCAGCATGCTTTAGATGATCTAACGTCTCCATAAAAGACTCCTCTCTCATTTTAACTAATGCATTCTCTTCTTCATCTTCACAAATTACAAGTTCAACTTCGGACGGCTGAGATGTATGAACATTATCAATACAGTGCTGTACATCAGAAACTTGAATACTTCCTGCCACGTCTTCAGTTGATGTTTCCAGTGTCTTGTTTATGAATTCAGTACCCTCTTGTGTAGCGTCACTGGAAATTGGTTCACTACTTCTGTTTGCTTCTTGTGAAGAGATATTTTCTTCCACGTTTTCTAGATTTTCAGATAAACGTAGAATATTTACTTGGTCCAATTGTTCAGCATGATCTAACGCCTCCATGAAAGACTCCTCTCTCATTTCAACTAATGCATTCTCTTCTCCATCTTCACAAATTACAAGTTCAACTTCAGACGACTGAGATGTATGAACATTATCAATACAGTGCTGTACATCGGAAACTTGAATACTTCCTGCCACGTTTTCCGATGATGTTTTCAGTGATCCTTCAGTTCTTTTTGGCATATTGCTTTCATTCATCAATGTTTTGGATTTTTGCATGAATTCGTAATCTTCAAAAATCAAACAGCTTTTGAAATCTTCGGCTGAATTTCCTGAGGCTATTCGAGAATCATCCAATACCACAGGCGTTGGATGCTTATCTTCTTGTTGTTCGTGTGTGCCCAATTCATTTTCAAATTCGACTTTATGCAGTTCCAACAAAGCAGATATTTTAGCAGAATTTGATTTTCTTATTTTCTCAACTTTTGTTTTCTTCTTTTTATTCAATGTCAATTGTGAAGGTACCTGTCCTGCTTCTTTACAATTATCGGTACATGAACTTGTTGATGTTTCGAGTGCACTACTCTCACTACTTAATGATTGCTGATCATCTTGGCATGAGCTTTCAACATGTTCGTTGTTTTTGTTAGTTGTATCAATAATTGCTCCTGTTTCCATATCTGCAAAGATTTTTTTCGCTTTTCGTTTCCTATTTTTCTTTGCAGGAACTGCTGTCACTGATTGATTCGAGTCGCAACGATCTTGTGAAGGCATGTA
>NC_085137.1:2307345-2357345 GCF_035046485.1 Aedes albopictus
GCGGTAGTACCTATTGTTGCGGTAATGGCAATTGAGCACTTTTTCGACTGAAATGTTACCAAAAGGTATTTTTAATAGATGTATGGTGCTTAAATTATGAGATTGCACCATTTGTTTGCTTAAGATTTGCCCAAAAACCTATTTTAAAAAAATATTTTCATAAATGTGTTTGCTGCTGTGTTCCTATTGTTGCGGTAGTGTTCCTAATGTTGCGGTATCCCATATGATTTCAATGGGATACCGCAACAATAGGAACAAAATACCGCAACATTAGAAACACATACCGCAACATTAGGAACACAATGATCTTTCAGATAAAAACGAATAAAATGCTCATAACAACATCAAAGTGGCAATATTTCGTTATTTTCCCGTAGATTAAGGATGGATTTTATTATTTTCAATTCAATCCATGTAAAAAGTTTGCTTGGGGCGATACAATTGTGGTTTAAACATGAACCCAGCGCTTAACTCCTCCATGATCGGATCAATTACCCTAGCTGTAAGAAATCTCCCTATAATAATTTTAAACCAGGTTTTTATTCATGTTCGTTTCCTTATCAACGAGGGTGTTTAATCATACTTCTTTTTTACTCAGGTTTTTACTCGTCACTTCACCTTCGGAGGAAATTGAGTTATTGTTACACTTGACTTGGCTTGAATGATCCATCGACTAAAACAATTTAAAATATCGTATAATTGCCAAATGAGAACGGATCTTGTGGAGCACTGTTCAAACCAGATCTATATCGATTGACGAATACCCAATGCGAAAAAACAGATGAAACACACGCTACCGAAAACATGCTACGTCGTTTTTTTTTGCAGATCAGTAGGGTTGCCGAAAGTATCTGTAGCCTACCCTTAATAGCATCTATTTTTATGAATGGGACTGATTGTAAACAAAACTTTACTATTACAACGCCGAAAGTCACTTTGAGGCTCTCTCAATTCTTCCTCTCTCACTGCATGCTGAAGGTCGGATAGTACGCACGATAGTGTTCGTGAAGTGATGGTGATATCGCATGGTTTGTTTACATACACTTGTGTTTATGTTTGTCATACGTTACTATGCACCAGAAGCATAGAATTTGCGCATGTGTAAATTTTCCGAAAATACCTATGCGGCTTAGAGTTTGTTGTTAGGTTTACACTGAATGTCGCAAGTGTTTTTTACAAAACATTTGCTGTAATTTCCGAGATTATTGCAAGCAACATCTTTTTTAAGCACATTACAACTTTGATGACAATATGAGCTATCACTTTAGAATCATGTCGATGTACAAGACAGTAGTAAAATGTCAAGCTACACCTCATAAGTGTATATACAGGCAAACAAACCTCGTTCACGAGTTTCCAGACACTAACAGATCAGTTCTGTATTGGCATTCAATAGAGCATCACGCGCTATATATTCGCGAGAAAACTGAAACCTGTTGCTAAAGATAATGCGTCGTTGTTTTTTTTTTCGTGGTGCATGATGTCATGGCACTTACTCTATTGATTTTATAGTTCATAACCCCCAAGTGCCGAAACTACTGATTTTCAACAGATTTAGCATAGCACATTATGCAGATAATCGAAATTGAAGAATTCCGAAACACCCGTAGTTTCGATAGTGCTTTGAAAACTAACCATGTGATTGAAATTCAGCTCAAGGCAATCGCATAATATTCAAATCAACATCAGCCAGTGAAACGGATGAAACTTGAATGTGAAATAGGTTGATGATGTCATATAGTTATCATTTCAAGACATAATTCGGCTTGCCAAAATGAACTCAGAAGCCGGTTCTACTGATAACGATGCAAAGCGTCGTAAATTAGTCCACGATCCTACTAAAAGCATCACAACCAAACAAACGAAAGCAGGAGAAGAGTTGGGCAGTTCGTATCATTATGAAGAAAATGTTCATCATTACGAAGAGTCTTTCTCCCGGAACGATAGTGCCAGTTGCTACCGGCAATTCACAACCGTCAGTAATATCGAACAAAATAATTCATCTTGGTATGGGACATATCGTGCTCGAGTTGTTAAAAACATAGGGGATGTCAACCGTCAATATGGTACATCTGAATATGATACTCATATACTAGAAAAACGAGGTAAGCAAAAACTATGGGGATAGATCGATAACTCAGTTAAAAAAAGAAATCTTAGATAACACATGACATTGCATTCATTTCTTAATTTCAAAGTTTATCACACTACACTAAAAGCATATAAGCCACACAGATAAAAATAATGAGATTTACACGTCATGTAAACTTCAGTTTAGTTATGTAAACTTAGTGTTATGATGGTTTACATGATAAATCATGTAAATTTGTGTTATATGTCATGTAAACACAAAGAGTCATGCTGAATTACATGACACATAAAGGAAATTTACATGATATTTTGTGACTTTTACATGATATGTCATGTAAACTTGTGCGATATCCCACGCTCCAATTAAGTGCATCATATGTAACAGAATTTTACACTGTTTTTTCGATCTGTGCAGTGATTACACAGATAAAAATAATGAGAATTACACGTCATGTAAACTTGTGTTACATGATACTTTATGACTGTTACATGATATGTCATGTAAACTTCTGTGATTTCTCCCGCTCCAATCATGTGCATCATATGTCACAGAATTTTACACTCTCTTTTCGATCTGTGTATAAGCTTTGGACTGCAGTGGAGAGCGAACCTAATGTATGAACCAAATATGCCTGCTTTGAACCATATTTTGAATAAAAAAAAAATCTATATTCAAAAGTGTCCAAATTAGCCCCCCACGACAGTACTGACCCTCTGAGTATGTGTTAAGCTACTCGAAAAAGTATTGTGAAACTTTGAAACATGTTAACCCTTTATAAGGCAGTTGCAACTATATTGCCACCTACTGTTTTTATTTTTTCAGTTTTATATCAATTTATTTCGAACTTCTTTTTTGATTTACGCAAAATTGGGATTACTAACAACGCCTGGTATTTTTTTGGTACTAAACATAGCTTAAGCAACAATTTGAAAGCCATTTGTAGTCTCAAAAATGGCTAATTTTGACCGTGTGAAGAAAATTAGCTCGAACTTACTGTAAAACTATAGATTTGGTAAATATTTTTAGAAACAATCAAATTATGGGTTGATATAAGCTGAACTACACAGTGTATAGGGTAACCAATATAATTTGGACCCCCATATATTTTGGACCCCCTGTGTCCTTTGATCACAACTTACACAGGTTTAATGATGAGATGACGGAAATTTTTATAATCATTCGCTAAATAAGATCGCTCTGCACGGGCAGCAATCATTTCCTCACTGGAAATACCCTTATTTGCCTTGAAATTATTTTTTGCCAATGTCGTCATCCGAGCGAGTGTCGCATCATGTTTACAAAAAGAGATTGCGGTGCTGAGGAAACTTGCAGATGTAAACAAAAACGTTTATCATTCTAGCGCATTAAATTCGCAAAGTTCGTCTAATCAGCCTTTGTCAATCAAGTAATAAGGATGTGATCCAGCATATTCAAGCGGCAAATTCTTCCAAAATAGTTTCAAACGAGTTTAAACACCGGGTGTCCAAAATATATACTGAAGAGGGTCCAAAATATATTGGGGTGTCCAAAACAGTGAAAACTGATGATTCAAAAATCAGATATTTTCATCAAATTTTAAGCCAGAAATGATCTTGTGGGTATTTTTAACGGACAGTAGAGACTTTCACGAACATACTAACATCATCATTATGTGTAAATACCCTCTGAATCTGTTTGATTTTGAATTAAATTCAAACCAATGTCCTCTAGGGGTCCAAAATTCAACCGTTACCCTATTATGGGTTAAGCCCTAATCCACTTTAAAATCTCTTTTGCGGATTTTGTCGAAGTCAAAATAAGAAAAGTACCCCAAACGGCAGTGGCAACAGTATTGCCACCAGCGCTGGTGGCCTAAACGGGCAGTGGCAACTATATTGCCACCACAAAAAAATCGTTTTTGGATTAAACGGGCAGTGGCAACTAAATTGCCACCTAGATTTTTGAGAGTTTCTCTCAAACAAAAATGGTTTTGTACATGTTATCATGTATATAACTATTTTCATAATAGTATGCGTTGATAACTCTTCTAGTTTTATCGGCCTTATAAAAGGGTTAAAATAAGCTTTTTAATCTAATTTTTGATTTTGTTAATGTTCGTTTGTGTTTAAAAAAAACCTCTTACTTACTAAATATGGGGTCTCTGATTTTAAATATGTTGTCCACATTCTTACAAGTTATGCTCTTGCCTGATTTATTTTATGATTAAAATCTTCTAAACCGCGAATAACGAGCAGGCAGTGGCTTAAGGAAATGATAGCCTACTTTGAATAAATTGTATATTTTATTAAAAACTAGCTGTCCCGGCAAACGTCGTATAGCGTGCCTACTATGTTTTTGACATGCAGTTCTGGAGAGAAATGGTCCAAAAATGGAATTTCAAACTTTCACGTTTTTGGTGCGTTCCCGGTCGATTGTCCCAATTGTTTTTTCGTACGAACACGTCGGAGCCCTGCACGAATGAAACACTGAAAGAATGGTGTAGAACCATTGACCCGTTCCCGAGCCTATTCGTGACATACAAACACCATTCCATTTTTATTTATATAGAAGAGCACTTTCATAAAAAAAAAAATCGTTTATTAAATCCAACTCTAGGTTATCGAATTGAAGTTATACAGTAATTTCTTAACTTATATTGTAACTAGTATTCATACCAAGCATGAATGTTTGACAATGTATCTCATTGCGTTACGAAACACAGTCAAGGAAATATCGATTTATTTCAATGTTAATGAATTTTAATTTTCATGAATTCCATGTCATTCAATTGCTAAATAATAGCATATTACGAAAAACCATTCGTGAGCAGAAACTGATTCAATTAACAATGTTTGTTTCAAAATTTCATGATGTCGGTCAAGCCGATCAATGTTACCCCGCTGATCAATGCTACCCCGTTTTACGGCACTTAGAATTTTTTATTAGTTTAATAAAAGCGAAAACTGCATTGAAGAAGCATACCACAGAAATCAAACCTTATTTCTTTCGTTTTATGATATGAATGAAAACATTTTAGAATGATGGTGGTGGTTTATTGTTGGAGGGGGAGCCAGAATAACTCGACAATGATTTTCCATTTGGGCCTAACTTACTTGATCGATTTCTCTTCGTCGATTCTCTTTCGCTAATAACAAATTAAATCATCATTCTTTTTGGTCCTATAGCAAGATGTGACCGTGGAGGACGATCTCAATTAAAAAATCTCTAGAAAATTCAATTCATATTCTATAATAACAGAAAGAGATGATCGATGAAGAAATATTGATAATGTCAGTTAGGCCCTTATGAAAAATCATTGTTATAATTATAATTTGCCTAAATAGGGCAAAACCTTGGGCAAAACAAAATAATAAAAGGAATTAGTTATCGCACTACCTAAAGAAAACTATTTCTACAAAAATAAGAAGAAGGCAAACGAATGTCATCGATATGTCAAACGATAGATTAGTTTTCATACTTTATAGGAAAAATATAAGTCGAGCCAAAACTACTTTTAGTATTTATTACGGCGTGTGTCAATTATAGGAACCCTGTACCAGTTAAGGACATATTTGTTAATTTGGGTTCCACTTCGCACTATTTACATACATTCCTAATGGGATTAGCCATAACTGGTACACTATGGCGAAATAGGGTGCAAGGAAGCCGAAAAATTAAGGAAAATGAATTATTTCTATCATAATTTGAGCAAATTACGAAGTTTTAATGATTGCAACCATCTTTTGTGATCGTGATCTGTTGTTCACAATTTTTTTTCTTGTTGATTTGCATCATTAAAGGTTGAAAATCAACTATGGCGAATTTGAGGTACTATAGCCATAACTGGTACGCTGAGCCTAAACGTGATCAAAATGTGATTTGGCTCGCGAATCACGAATAGCCAACAATTCGCTATATTGTTATTGTATTGTTATACAATAGTACCTTCTATTGTATAAAAAGTACAAACAATATCAAAACAATAAAATGTATGGTTTGCGTTTCAAATTTGTTCGCGAAAAAATACTGTTTGCATTGTTACGATACTTAACAATCGGTACATTATATTGTAAAATTTTCATCTATATATATAAAAATGAGTTTGAAGTTCCTTTGAGGCAACAAAACTCAAGAATGGATGAACCGATCAGCATGTCTCTTGCACGGTTCGGTTCGTATTCATGGGGGCTGTGTTTATATGTACAAAAAGTTACGAAAATCAACTAAAAAAGTAACAAAATTGATAAAGAACTGACTTTCCATGAGCTGAGAAGGAAATCAACACGACCGAAATGAAATCAATCTAGAGTGCGGTGCTTTTTTGAGCTCTACAGTTGTCAAACCACCACAAGACGGCAAGACAAAGTTTGCCGGGACAACTAGTTTACAATACATATTATGGTGCATTTCAATACGTTATATTAGTGGTATTCACTAAACAGATTAAATTGCTGCGTAAGCCATAATTTTCAGCTTATTTGAAATGTTTCATTATTTTGCGAATGAAATAATCAAAGATTGCCTTGGTGATCACGACGTTTAATTAATTTAATCAGTTTACGCTGTTTAGTGAATCCTCCTTACGCTTTTAGTGAATGGAAAATTTTCAAATACTTGCAAAACTTTGTATGTTGGTCACCCTAATGTATGTATATTAATAAAGGTTAGGCTTAAAATAAAAGCTTCACTTGTTAGATGGTTCCAACATGCATTGTTTTATACTCTGGGATGGTTGGCAGTAGATTCATAAAAGGCTTTTATGTGAATAACTATGACGGGTGTCGTGATTACTGGTAGCGACGTATTAAATTCTTGATTATTTCATGGAATCCCCGACTACTGTGCCTTTTTTTGTTAAGTAGGAATAATCATTCCATTCAGTGGTTACATAATGACGGCGAAATCAATATAAAAACCTAATGAGTGTAGAATTAGCATTTAAGTTAAAATACACGTTAATAAAAAAAAACCTAATTAAGTTAAAATGGATTCTAAATAAATTTATAATATTAAACACAATATTTAGCTTTTGTGGAAGTACTTAGTTTTCTGATGTTTAAACATTGATTCCTAAATGCTTCAAGATCCCAAATTTTCACGTGAATCTACAAATATGCTGAATTTTGGGTAAACAAAATACAAATAATTTCTGATCACAAGTTTGCACGACAAGGCAAACAAAATATGAAGAAGTGATCGGACAATGCAGCCCTTTGATTTACACGTGTGTTGCTGTCCGATCAATTTTGTACATTTTAGTTGCCTTGCAGCGCCAAGATATGTGATCAGACACGTTTTGTATTTCTCATACGCGAAATTCAGCATTATTTGTAGTTTTGTGTCAAAATTTGAACTCATTTCATTGAAGAAAACATAGTTATAGCATCTCAAAGTTGGATCTTGTATGACAAACGGCGTTTGTCCAATCAACTATGCACAATGCCGAGTTTCATATGAAATCGTCCAATTTGAAAATTGTGCCTTTTTTACCTTAGTGATGCATTATTTTGTCTGAAGTTTTGCTTCTTGAAAGAGCTTAAGAATTGAATTTACAAAACTGTGGAAAGTGCTGGACTTCCTAAGTCGTGATTTGAATGTGATTACAAGACGTAGTCTAAAATTTAACAGAGAAACAGCATTTTTCACAATTTACACATATTTTTTTGTAATTTAAATGCATTCATATTCCTCCCATACTGTTTGCACTCTAAATTTGTGTTGAAACAAAAAAAAAAGAGTTGATTCTACCGGCAATGTTTAAGATGAAAAATTCAATTATTTCCACGAAAACTAAATTTGGTCTATTATATAAAAAAAAGCCCATTTATAATCTATCCTGCCTTCATTAGGTTTTTTAATGATTTCATCACTATTACGTTATCTCTGAATGGAATGAACTTAATATTGACGGTTTTCCCCCTTATCGAACGCGACGATTTCAATCCGTCGCGGATGAAACCGTCGCCAGAGTCGTCGCAGCCAATCAGCAGGCGGGAGTCTGACGTTTCTCCGATCTCACTAACACAAACAGCAGCAGAGGTGGTGCTTGATTCGTTGCGATGATTCAGAAATGCCGACTGGAAGTTGGCAGCGCGTATTGTTATGGGAGCAACATACAATACGTCGCTGCAAATAATCACGACACCCGTCAATGTTGTAGTTTTTTACATTAAAGCCTTTCATGAATCTACTGCCAACCATCCCAGGATATAAAACAATCCATGTTGAAACCATCTAACAAGTAAAGCTTTTATTTTAAGCCTAACCTTTATTAATATACATACATTAGGGTGGCACAAAGACCAACATACAAAGTTTTGCAAATATTTGAAAAATTGTCCATTCACTAAAAGCGTAATATCTCAGCTTCTAGACAAGATATTTGAAATCTTTTTTTTAGAGAAATGACGCATATGAATAGTACTATCAGATGAAATTTCCATGGTTGAAAATAAAAAATAGTACATGTATAGACTTTTTATCAGCGCAAAAAAGGTTCTGCCGTCAATATAAACACATTATTTCAAAAACTAATACCCATAAAGAATGCCTATAGGTCCATAGAAAAATATAAAAATAATAAAAAAATTCAGAAGTTGAAAAAAAATTACGAAAAAAATATTTTTTTTTGAGAATTTTCATGAAAAAGGGTATTTTTTTCAAAAATTGCCCTGGAGGAACCTCTAGACGATTTTTTTAGAAAATCGAAATGTTCTACAAAAATGCTTCAAATATGCATATCTTTCATTTAAGGGTTGAGCACCTTGACTTTTCGAACATCGATTTTTTTGAAGCTGTCTAATGATCATAGATATAAAACTTCTTGGTAGATTCAGTTTTATTGAGATTCCTTTATATATTACACACAATTAAAACGCATCCTACGAATTTCGTCGAAAAACGTTCATACAACTTTGGAGTCTCGATAATTTATTTTGTTTTTGGGCTCAAACATCGGTTTGTTATATACCAGTACTCTTCGTATAGTACCATCCACATGCGTTTTTTGACGAACTGAGGTTTATGTGAAAATTTCTTTTTTGGCCTTAAATATGTGTCTTTGATTTTCTATAAAACCTTATATTGTTTACCGTATCTAAATCGAGTACCGTGATTTCGGGTGAAATTGATCACTTTTCGTAGTTTTTGGTGAATAATATTGGAATACTTATCGATATGGATAAATTTAATGCTTTAAAACAAGTACAACCACGGTTTTCGTCAGTCAATGAGGTTAAAAATTTTACTGCAAATCATTTTTTTACAAAAAAAAAAAATATTTGAAATAAAAAATCAAAACATTTAATTTCGGGGTGAAATTGATCAGTCAGTGAGGTGTCTTTGTAAGTGCTGAAAATATGTTTTCATCCTAAATTAACCACCCTGAAATGCGAAAAGCTAGGCAAAATTTTTACTACTGTACTAAATTTCAAATTATTTAAGTTTGAAGTTCAATAAATCTTGAGAAAACGCCTGAAAGTATGCAATTTCCATACTAAATATGATATAACTTCCGGAAAAGTACAATTTTATACATAAATTTCAATATTTATAGAACTTTTGATGACGAAATCGAGTTTATCGAATATTTAACCGCTAGGAACATTTATTCGAATATTCATTACATTTGCCATACAGCTACGGTAACAAAAGTTTGGAAGTGTCTTTGAAGTTCGCCTGACGGGAAGTTTTGGAAAATATTGAATTTTATACATAAATATGTGACTAATTGGTTGTAAAACATGTAAACTCATCATTCAATAACCCTTGAGCCAGATGATGGTTATTTTTTACAAATTGTTCCAAGTTTAAAGCGTTATTTTTAACATATAAAAATGACCCTCTCGTCGATCAATTTCACCCCACTGATCAATTTCACCCGAAATCACGGTAGGGGTAGGCGGGGCATTATGGACACCCGGGGCAGAATGGACACCCTCAATATTTTGAAATATGCGAACTTTTTTGAACTTTTAATGAATGGAGAATATAGTCCATTTGTCTAAAACGTAGTTTCAGGAAAGAAACATTCGAAATTAAAATTATACTTGATTTTACACGAAAAAGTTGCGTCCTCCGTTTTTTGTGCATGGAAATTATAATTTTCACACCATCTAAAATAAGATTTAGTGATTAATTTATTGCAGGTCGATTAAAACCTGATATTTCTAGAACACATGCAAGTAGTGTTGCTGTATCTACATGCTTAACATGTTTATATTTTCTTCTTTATTATATCAAAAATCAAGTTTGGAAATATCTTCTGCTGCCGGGGCAAAATGGACACTCACCTTTTTGAAAAAAAGCGGCAAGGGAAAAATATAAGCTAAATCACAAACCAACCAAATTCTTCGATTTCGGTACATTTCCGGTTGAATGTTCACTATAGTAGACATAGGGTGAAACAAATTGGCCAAAAAACGACAGCAGTGGAAAATAGTTGTTCTAGGCACAGCTGTACATGCCGATAAAAACGAAGCTTTATCCAAAACAGCCTGAATTTAAATTAACTGAACAAAAATGAACTACTTCGGCATATTATTCATCCATAATAGTTGTTTTGTAATGAAATGACTTTATAGGTGTAAATAATGTACGAAATTCGTAAAAGTCTCATGGTGTCCATATTGCCCCATGGGGGTGTCCATTCTGCCCCGTATGCTTGAAGACGGTCATGAAAAACTAACATTTTTCGTAACATTTTTTTAAGTGTATAAATCATTTTTCTTCGTGAGCATTCTTATGCAACAGATGCTAAATAGACTTTAAAAGGATACATGTATCAAAAAACTAAACTTTTTTGACATCTTACCAGGTAAAGTTGGCAAAAACCTTAGGGTGTCCATAATGCCCCGCCTACCCCTATATTAAAACACCCCTAATTCATAATAACTAACAAAATAATATACTGCGTAATTGATGGGTTGAAGAGTTTTATATTCCTAAATTAATTTAGAATCTGGCAGAATTAATAAATATTCAGATCAATAATTCATTAACAAAAACAAACTTTATATTGATGATTAACCTGGGCTTGTTAGGGGAATATCTGTAAATAAAAAGAAAATCGGGTTAAGTACGGTTCCTTTGAATTCCACTAACAATTCTTAGTGGAATTCAAAGGAACCGTACTTAACCCGATTTTCTTTTTATTTAAACTTTATATTTTTCTGCAAAAAAAATAATAGATAAGCTTAAATTGCTTATACCACTACCACAAACCATTTTTGATCTATAGTCGGTTGAAAGTGTACCGATTCTAAAGTGTACATGCTTTATGTTGGCGGAATGATGCACTGGTATGCATAAAAATCAACGTTGTTGATTCCGTTCCCATGGCTTTGTCTGTGGAGTTATTTGGCCAGCAAACACCAGCAGAACCATTGTTAGTTCAAAAGCAAACTCTGCGCTGAAAAGACATACATTACAGAGCCCTTTGCAATACATTATATAACAGCCAAGAAATGTGCAGTTCATTTTCTAAAATTTAAAATTTTTAATAAAAATGATTTTCACACACTTTTTTTCGCTTTTCAGATGAACAAGAACGCGTACAAAAGAAAACATTTGTAAATTGGATAAATTCCTTCCTGATCAAGGTAGGTAGCATTGAATATTTGATCGATAATATGTCGGCCATTTATGATCTAATTTTCTCTGATTTTCATTAATTTATTGCCGTTGGCTACAAATTGTAGTGCATTTTTTGTTTTTCAGTGTTTAAAAATTTGTTTTTTTTTTCAGCGTAATCCACCTCTAAAAATTGTTGATCTGATACATGACCTAAAAGATGGAACGAAATTATTGGCCTTACTCGAAGTGCTTTCCGGCCATCGCTTACCCATGGAAAAAGGGAAAATATTACGACGGCCACATTATTTAAGCAACATCAATACGGCTCTACAGTTTTTGACAAGCAAAAGAATAAAGTTAGTAAATATCAACCCATCTGATATTGTTGATGGACGACCGGCTGTAGTATTGGGACTTATTTGGACAATAATTTTATACTTCCAAATAGAAGAAAATAGTCGCATTTTGTACTATTTAAATGAAAATCTGAGTGGATCTGTTAGTAGTTTGGACAGTAGTTCCACATCATGTATTCCAAGTCCAAGTAAACCACTACTTCAGGAGGCTGCTTCAACCAAAGCCTCGCAAGAAATGTTAAAACAAGGACCTAAGAAAACTCTTCTGGGTTGGGTGAACAACGCGCTTCCAAAGTATGTAGTTTGTAATGTACTATGCTTGAATGATTTTATAATTTTTGTTTTTCACCTTCAGGCAATCAGGATTAGAAATTCGAGACTTTGGGGCAAGCTGGAGAGATGGATATGCGTTTTTGACCCTTATCGATTCAATAAAAACGAATGTGATAAATATTGCAGATATGAAGAGACATAACAACCGTTACCGTTTAGATACTGCATTCAACGTAGCAGAAACGGAGCTTGGTATAGCAAGACTATTGGATGCAGAGGATGTCGATGTCAACTGCCCAGACGAAAAAAGTATTATGACATACGTGGCTCAATTTTTACACAAATACCCAGATGTCAAGGTAAGAAGCTTCAATAAAACTTATTTACTTGTTCTTACTTTTATTTTGTTATTTCCAGAATATAAACTCAAAGAGTGAAAGTGAACGAGAACTTTTCGGGTTGTTGAGTTGGCTTCACTCTACAGTACGTCATTATGACAACTTGAATGGAAATTACCCTAACAATTATGACATGCGCGAAAAACTAAATCAGGAGAAATTAGATAAACTGAGTGTCTACAAAAGATTAAAGAACATTCATGCTGGAAAACTAACACCAGAAGTAGATGATTTGAATGACTACTGGCACCGACTTGAGCAACATTTACAGCAGTGGTTATGGTATTTGGATTGCAATCTAGCTGGTCAGTTTGGTATTATTGGTTTATGGTTGAGCAATGGCGAAAAACTATTAAATGATAGTGACATTCCCTTCAATATGAATGAGGAAACTGCGTCACTTATCAGCAAAAAATTAGAGGCACATAAACAATTTTTTGCTGCCTATCCAGAAGTTTATGGAACGTTCAACGAAATAAAACATACTAGTGCTGCAAAAAATATCCCGGAGAATCAGCTTGCAAACTTAGAGAGAAGGTTATGTGATATTGAAATTATTGCCAAGCAACGCAGAATAAAACTGAAATTTCTTGAGCACAAATGCTGCCTGATTGCGTTCTTGAATCTACTGGATAACAAAATCAACGGTGTAAAATACAATAACGAAGATGTCGTGAAGCAGTCGCTTGAGCAGTTAAAAAGCTTTGTTACTAGGAATCAAATAATGCAAGAATTTGAAAAAGCCCTAATTGACATGCGACAGGTTATCGATGAATACAAAGTTGATGGAAACATTTCCAAAAAAGAGGAATATAATATTGACACTTTTCTTCGTGAAATTGAAGATAGATGGAAAAACGTATCTTCTCGATTGATCTGTACTGAGACAATGCTAGAAGATGTGCTATCACACTGGAAGCGCTGGAATAATCTTTCAGATGATTTGGAAAAGTGGATTGCAGCTGCTCATATTGCGCTGAATACATCGGAAGATGAGAAAATTGAATTCTTCCAAAGCTTGGCTGCATATAAAGAAAAATTTGGCTTGCTTACTGAAACATACAACATTTTAAAATCAACATGTGATTATGATACAGCCAATAAAATTGAAGCCGCATACAAACAGCTATCGCTGCACTGGGAGCAGATTTTCCAGTACTCTAAGCAATATCTTCATGTGGGAGATATTTTACAACACAGACAAAAGTTCAAAAAGGATGCAACTTCTCTTAGCGATTGGATACAAAAAGCTGAAATTATATTATCGAGAAACAATCTTAGAAACACCAACGACATAAAGGAATCTGAAGCTGAGATAAAACAAATAGCCTGTGAAATTGAGTCCAAAGAAGAGCTATTCAAATCGGTCAGTAGAAGTTTCCAAGCTTTGATAAAGGAATATTCAAGAGATGAAGTAGATAAAATGATGACTTTAATGAAACGAGAAAAAGAAGCATTGGTTTGCATACGAGCGCAGATTCCAATTAAGCTTCATCTTTTCCACCAAATATTGACTCAACAAGATGCATTAGAATCCGGCCAAAAGGAAATTTCCGACTGGCTAGATGAAGCTGAAAATCTTCTGATATCTTATGCATTTAACAATGAACCCCAACAAACATCAGTCAACCTTTCGAAGCATAAAAACTTTTTCAATCGAACCTTGTATTACAAGTCAATGTTGGAAAGCAAAAACAATGTCTTTCATAACCTTCTCAAATTAACTAATACAGATAATAGTATCGATATGAAAGATTTATCTGGTAAAATGAAGCAACTCAATGAGAGATTCGCGTATGTCATCAATAACGCCAATGATTGGGAGCATAAATTGCAGGAAAATTTAAAAGCATGGGAAAAATTCAGCAACTGTCATCAACAAGTTGAAAATTTTCTACGACAAGCAGAATCTTGGCAAAACGTCACGGTGCCCCTTGAAAAGCAAAGTGATGTTTTGAACCAACTGGAGTTTTTCAATAACGCTGACCAAACAATAATCGGAGTCCTGGAATCAAACACTGAAGAACTTCTTAAATATCTGCCACCAAATGAACAAAAAATTATGATATTGGATATCGAGGCACTTCAAAAACAATGGAGCTCAGTCATTTCAAATATACCCAAGCATCTTATGAAGCTCGAATTCAGATTGAATGAAATCGCTTTTTATAGCGACATGGGTCAGATTGAAAAAGAGTTGAACGCTGAAGAGCAAGCCTACAATTGCAATGAAAATTATGAAACCATTGTTCAGCGAAATGAAGATTTTTTCAAAACAAATGACCTACAAAAAATTGAAAAAAATTTGGCGACTTTGGAAAAGATAAGCTACGTTTACGCAGAACGATTTTCAAATGATCGAGTTTTATGTCAGCAGTACCAGCTAGCAAACAATGCATGGATTGAAATGTGCAAAAGGATCGAAAACGTCAAAAATATTCTACATCAAATTCCAGCTCAATGGGATGCTTATCATAACAAGTTTGAAGATATGACACATTGGATGGATCGTGTTGACCAATCGTTGCAGCAAATAATGATGGAAAAAGAAACGTTGGAGCAGTTTGAACAGGAGAAGAAAACTTTTCAGGTGAGTTTGACTGTTAGTTGTCTATTGTGATGTTTCATGTATTATAATATGTTGTCTTGTTGTATATTTCAATGCATTCCAAAGTTGAGGGAACTAATGGTAAATTTCATATATTGAATCAATATTCTGATACATTAAATTGTTACATGTGGCATTTGATTCGAAAAGTTGATAACATGTATGTGCATTTTAAGCGCACTCAGAATGAACATGAATGAACATGTTGGGCCGAACGTGATGGTTTGTCGAAAATTTTTCAAATCTTCATTGAGTACCGACGACGGTGTGATAATTATCGAGTCGTAATGTGTGCCCCAGAAGCAAAAAGACTTATCAGTAGCATGAACTATACGTTATTATTAATTGATTCCTTCTTTATTCCACAGAATATATGTTTTGAAGCGGACAACAAAAGAGAGGACATGAAATGGTTGGTGAAAACGTTGGATTTCTTATTGAATCACACAAATGAAGAACTGGCAACAATCGAGCAAAACAAAATTGAAGCTTTGATTGCCCGTTACAAATCACTTATACCAACAATAGAAACAACGATGATTAAAACTGAAATATTTGCAAAGTGTTACACATATCGTCATGAAACAGAAGAAATATGCAACTTGTTGGACAAAATAAAAATGCAAAGCAAACAGGCTCCAACACCAGACAGTTACAATAATGTGAATAATATGATAGAACAGCAGAACATTTCTTTAAAAGAACTGGACAATCAAAGAGGACATATAATGAAAATGCTGCAAAAGGGTAAAGACTTGAGCAAAAATGCGAATGCTCCGGAATTTGTCAGCAAAACAACTAAAATTCTAGAGAACAGCTGGAATGATACATATAATGAAGCTGCGGGCAAGTTGAAAACATTGCGAGCTATTCAAAAAACATGGAGTAATTTCAATGAACAGAAAGGCAAAATTGAACAATTACTAAAAACGGCAGAAATGGAGTTAAGATCCATCACACCTCTTCAAACAGATCCTACCAGTGTCACACAAGATCTTGAAACGAAGAAACAACTAGCAATGAATTTGAAACAAGCATCATCCAAATCATTCCTGCAGTTGAATGATCTTTGTAGGGAGTTGGGGTCGTCTATTCTTCCAACCGCAGTTCAAGCATTGGAAAAAGAAACGACTGAACTACAAAACAGAGTATTTAATACTGTTAACTTTGTCGAGAAGCGTATTGATTATCTTTCAGACTATAATGATAAATGGAATGAATACAAACAGCGACTAGATAACTTGAAAAATTGGGCTGGTAATGTGTATCCAAAAATGATGGCTTCTATCAAGCAACCACAAATTACTCCGGCCGATAGACTTCAAAAAACAACACAGCTAGAGAATGTGTTGAGTGAAAAAATGAAAACATTGGATATGCTCAATGCAAGTGCCTCGGATTTAGCCTCTAAAGAAGGCAATTTAACCGAGATGAAACGTCTCAAAAATGAAGCACAACGTTTACAAGTCACTTTTTCAGAGCTGAACAATACGCTTAATGCTGAAAAAGCACAAGTTAGTCAAGATTTAGAAATGTGGGACCAATACAACAATGAAATCGAAAAAATAAAATCATGGATTGAACAGATCCATTTTCCCCAGCAAACCAAGATTTGTGTACTTGAAGATGCAAAATTACTTCAAATAAAATTAAATGACCTCAATGTGCAATGCAGCAATGCATTCACTGAGTTGCAAAATTTGTCACGATTGTGTCATAACATTAAATATGGTGTCAAACCAACTGAAGAAGTAGACAAATGTTATGCAGCACTGACGGATGTTCACGAAAACGTACAGCATATGAAAGGAAAGATGGATAAACTTATTCAAAACTTTTCTACAATGGATGCTGAGTTGACAAAAATTAATTCATTTGTAAATGTAGCAAATGATAAATTGCGTCAGTTTTCGGCTTTAACATCAGAGCACTTACCTCTTGATAAGTTAGACAACAACATAAAATCGCTACGTTTGTTCAACAATGAGATCTCTGAGCAGCAAGCCAAACTTATCTCACTGGTGCATGTTTTTGATCAAATCAATACCGGAATATCAGAAGAAGGAATTCCCGCGTTGAAAAATAAGTTGCAAGAACCAAAAGATCAATTATCAACTCTCAGTGATGAAGTGCGGCGTTTAATCAACGAATATTATAAACTCATTGTAATTCAACAGAGTTTCAATGCCAAAATGACCGACTTCAGCAATTGGATGGATCAAATGACAACCAATGTAGGAGATTTGGAAGAAACTCTGCTAGATGAAATTGATCTCGCACTACAAAAAGTACACTACCTAATACAACAGCATGTAGGAAAACAAGAAGCATTCAATGAAATTTATTCCGGAATAAAACACGACAGTCTGTCTTCTAATGTGGAAGATCATGCCGTGGTAGATGAAACCTACACATCGTTAGCTAGTAATTATCAGAATATCGAAGCTACTTTGCAGGCATACAACAGTTATTTACAAAATTGGTCTGATTTTGTGCATTGGTACCGCGGATTCAAAGATCAAATTCAGTATATGGGTGACAATGCAGTAAAGTATGATTTGGTCGATGAAAATGACTTGAAACAGATGATGAACACAATTGAAAACTATAAACAAGATATTCATTCTTGGAAGGAAAACATGATTACTGTTGAGCTTCATCCTAGAGTTAAAATATGTGACCAGAAGGGTAACAAAGTTTCAGCGATACCCATGATTGTAGATCTGGAAAACAAATTGGATAAAATAAAGTGCCATTGTGATGCAAAAACAAATGAATTAAGAGATATCAAACAAAGAGCCACTGCTTTTCATGAAACACAAAGGAAGATAATCGCAAATTTGAATTTAATTTCAGATAAATTGAAAGATATTATCAAAAACGTAAGATTAACCAATATAGGTGACAAACTGGAGGAGCTATCTGACTTGAAAGATAGCCTTAATAATGAATGTTCTTCAAAAGCACATATTCAGTACGAAGGAGCTTTATTGATGAAACAAGAAGGGATTCCGTTGAATAGCATTCAAGAGCCTCTTGTAGCTCTTGATAAAGAGTTGAACAATATGCAAAGTGATATACATGAAGCTATTGAAACATTGGGCCATGTCCTTGATAACTATAACGATTTTAACACATTCAATATGGCTTTTAATGCTGAGCTAAAAAATATAGCTACTGTGAACAAAGCAACAGTTATAAATGCTCCTGACAAACAATCAATAATTGATAAGCTCGAACAGTTGAAGAAAAATTCAGAATCAATGAAAAGGATTAAAAAGAATGCTGATGGTGTTTCGCACAAGGGTAACGAAATCGTTAAATCATTCCGCAAATACAATCCATTAGACTGCGAAAATCTTCTAGAGATTATTAAACAAAATAATGAAGCATTCAAGTTAAATCTGGATCAGTTGATTGATAATAGTAATGCTCTTAATCACAAGTTGGCTTTGTATAAGCAAATCGAAGAATTGGGACGAGACATTATAGCGTGGCTAGAGACAACCAATGATCAATTCAACCGTGTGTTCGACAATCCTTGTGAGACAGAGCACAAGATAACTAACTATGAAAACGATCTACCGAATCAACTCAACTCTAAAAGGAATTTTCACGACCTTTTGTGTGAATACAAGCAAATGAACAACGATAGTTTACCTCAACCCCTTGAAGCAATGGATGCCAACATTGAAACTATGTTCGCCGCAGTCCAGCTACATTTTGAAAAACTCAATTCCAAAATGCATGAATACAACGAGACAGAGAAAGACCTGAAAGACAGAATCAAAAGGATCATTGAAAAACTTTATAACATTCGTGAAAATGTTATGAATTGTGACGACGTTACTCTAGATACCATCAAGCAGCTTAAAAATTTGGAGAAGTTACAAACCCTTCGCAATGCTATTAATTTAATGGGAATTGAAATCACGGATTTGAAGAATAGTTTTGTCAACGCAGAAACAAAGTTTGATTCCATCAAAGAAAGCACAACTTCTCGAGAAGTTCACAATTTGGAACATCGCTTCGGAATGGTACTAAACAACCTCAATGATGTAGAAAACAAAATTAATAAGGCTGTCGAAAAAGCTTTCAAAGATAAAGCCTCAACGATAAATAGAAATATTTCTTCACAATTGGAAAAATTAAACTGGTGTCAACCTGAACCGAACAGCGATAAGTACAATTTAGAGATGAAAAAATCAACATTATGTGACATCGAACAATCAATTTCTGAATGTGACGCTAATTTGATAAATCTTTCAGAGCTACTGGCGTCTCTTGATGTTGTATTGACTCCATCAAAAATTTCTCATTTTAAAGAAGAAAAAGAAGAAGTTCAAAAAGGTCTCACTTATTTGAAATCAGAACTTAATAAAGTAAAAACCGTGTTAAACTCCAATATAGCACTGTGGGAAGAATATGAAACAAAATCAGCGGAAATTATTCAATGGTTGAAGGAGATTGAAAAGAAACATAAAATGGAAACGGTGCTTTTGATAGATTTGAATACGCTTGAAGACAAAATTTATGAAACAAACAGCACTCATGAAGCCTTGACGAAATTCGGATCGAATTTGAGCAAACTGCATGAGATAGCAAATAATATAAATGCTATAAATCCAGAATCCCGAGCGATGGTTCTTGTACAACAGTTACAAACTAGATTTAATACATTTGAAAAATATTTTTCATTCCTCTTGAACAGATTGTCGGAAGTCGATTCCAAAAATAAACAATTCAAATTGTTGATGAAAGATATGCTTGTTTTCATCGAAAACACTCGGCCAGTAGTAAGCAGTTTTGTTAAAGTATTGAACAAAGATATTGATGAATTGAAGAGCTGCCGTACTCAAATAGTAGCACAGGAGCAATCAATCAATGATACATGTTCCTTGGGTGAAAATTTGTACGTGGAAGTTAATCCTGATTGTCGTGAGGCAATAAGAATGGAAGTTTTAGCCTTGCGAAATGCCTATCATGCTCTTTTGGATGAATGCAATTCCATCCTGAAAGAGATGGAAACAAATATCATTAACAAAAAAACGATCGATGAAAGCCATAGCCAACTCCTTACATGGCTAAATGATCTGAAAAACAAATTGGACAGAATGCCAGAAACCTGTGAAAATTTACAACTGAAGAAAAATGCATTATTTGAATGTAATGCTATGCTCAAAGATGCAAATTATCATAAAGCAAGTGTTGAACAACTTCAAAAAAGATCTAGTAAATTGTATAACGCAGATGCCTTATTGAACATCAATGATACGTGTGAACAATACTCTGCTCTTATAAGCAGTCTATTACAAAAAATAACTGCCTACGAAACAGCTGTAAAAGACCATGAACATTATAATAGCGTATTGGAAAAATCTCGCGATTGGCTCTTGAAGCTTAAGTCACAAACAAATGATGTGTTCAATGATGAGATTGATTACAACAAGAACAGAATTGAAGAGCATTTATTGATTATTGACAATACTCTTGTGGAAGAAGAAATTGTTTTAGACAGTCTGAACGATGCATATAATCAATTCACCATTGTGTTGAGTCAAACAACGGATGCTGGACATTCTGATCTACTCAGAACATTTGAAGAATGTAAGAACAGCTGGATACAATTCTTTGAAAAATGCAGAACGATTAGATCTAAACTTATGAACAACCTTAACAAAATCGAAAATGCGAACCATAGTTTGGACGATTGGCTCGCCTTGCTAAGTCAAACAAAAACAAAAATTAAAGACTTATCTTGTCAAATATCAGTTGAGCCAAAACAAAATGTTATCACAAAATTAGGAATGCTGCACAAGAACATTGAAGACCATGGAGTACAAATCAGTAATATGGTTCAGGAATATCAACCGTTGAAAACAAACAACGACATTTCAGTAAAGATCTATCATGTTCAAAACGAATATCGAACTGCCATGAGTTTGTGCACAGACGCAATCGATAAAGCAAATGCTGTCATCAATGATCAAGTTGATTTCGATAAAGCATACGATGAATTCTCAAGCGTTCTAGTGAATCACTTACGATCATTAGATGAATTTGAGCAATTGGTTGGTGATCTAAACATATTGCAAAAACGACAAATTCATCTTAAAGAGATAGCATACAAACGGCTTGATGATGCCAATACTTTCGAAGACTTGATAAGCAAAGGAGAAAAATTATCCAGTCAAACTTCCCCAGAAAATCGTGATCAAATTCGTACAAGACTCTCGGACTTGAGACAGCAATGGGAGAAACTTTCTGATAAATTAGAAGACACATCACAAAAAGTAGATCAATGTATTCTTCAATTGGGAGAATTCAACTTGCAACAAGAGCAACTTTCCAAATGGTTGAAAGATATTGAAATATCTATGGCAATTACTGCTGAACTAAAATCAAATATTCAGGATAAACGATCTCAGTATCAGAATCATAAGCTGATGCATCAAGAGATTCTTTCTCAAAATGCATTAGTGGACTCAGTTTGCAACAAAGCACAAAATTTGCTTTCATTGACTAATGATCAACATTTAGGATCCTATTTGATATCCATAAAGGATACCTATCAAAATATCGTTCAAAAATCCAATGAACTTCTCAATAAATTAAATGAATGTGTGAATGTTCACAATAATTACAATAATGTTCTTGGGAAACTAAAGGTTTGGATCACTGAGGAAAAGAATAAGATTACTGCTTGTGACGACGAAGGAGGCGAAAAGCAAGAAATTATCAAACGAATTGAAATTCTCAGTCGTTTAAAACAAGGACGATCAAAAGGTGACGATCTTTTCAATCAATTATTACAATGCCACGAAGTCAATAAACGGAGCACAGCTTCTCAGGGGATCTCCGCTGCAGAAGAGGAAATGAATGTGATCAAATCCGATATGGCCGACCTTGACAGGTATTTAAATGAAACGGCAGATAATCAAACACGATGCCTGGCAAGCTGGACAGAATTCGATCAACAATTAGAAAAGCTCACCAAGTGGTGCAGATCAATGGAAACTATTTTCAGAGATCAGCAACTTCACGATACTATACAAGAAAAGGAGAGCCAATTGCAAGTATATCGTACCAACTTGGAAAAAATAAATGAGAAACAGAGAGACGTCGATGATTTTGTCACTAATGCCCAAGCTTTGTTCAGCAAAACAGGTGTTGAAAAAGTTAAATTTTATATCAATCAACTCATCAATCGTTATCAACTCCTGCTTGTTTTAAGCAGAGAGGTAGTAAACCGTGCGCAAAATATTGTAAACGACCATAAAAGTTATATTGATAAACTTAATGAATGTGATGGATTGCTATCAAGTATTGAAAGCAGTGTGAAGCTTTTAACTGTAGAAAATGATTCCAAGATTAATAAAAACACTATGCAAAACATAGATATTGAAAAAGAGAAAATGGAAAATTACCTACTAGCATTGGTGACGGCAAGTGAAAAGGTTTTGTCTGAATCTAGCTCACAAGGCCGAGAGGTAATACGTAATGATATTAAAGAAATTAGAGATCGCTTTGATAGTATCATGTCAACGGCCAACAATTTGAAAAAACAATTTGATATCAGATCTGTACAATGGTTAACTTATCAAGATAGCTTGCAACAAATTACAGCTTGGCTTGATGTTACTGAGAAAAAGTGTGACACAAGCGAAACTCAAAGCTGGAACACAATGCAAGAGATCCGTTCGAAACTCTTTAAATATAAAGCATTGGTGCAAGAAATTTCCAGTCAAAAACGGGTAATCGATTCACTGTGTGAAAAAACTACTCAAAATTTTGGAAATCAAGATGGTGATGTAATATCCAAAGTAGAGTCTATTAATCAGCGGTATGAACTATTGAAACAAAAATCAAGTGATATTGTCGTTGATCTAGAACGATCTTTATCATTGCTAAATCGTTTCAATGAACTTCTGAAAGCCCAAATTGATTCACAAGAAGAGCTTCTAAATGATTTAAAGCAACTTTCTGATATTTCAGGAAGTAGAAAAATTATCCAAGAAAAAATAATAAAAGTAGAAGAACTCCAAAAGCTAATGCCAGCTAAAATTGTTACCCTGACGGATCTAAACAAACTTATTACTGACAACAGTGGCATTATTTCTTACGGGGCGAAATTGAACATGGAACAGGAATTGAATAAAGTACAACATGAGATTGGAAAGCTGAGCACTTCCATTAACGATACTAAACTCGAGCTAGAAAAACGCATTGAACTTTGGGATGCATACAAAAATGAGCTTGATGTGATCAATAAATTCTTATTAGAGGTTGAAGATTGCATGCGATCATATGGGTTGAAAAACTCTCTGCTTGAGAAACAAGAACAACACGAACTCTATCTGACTCTGTGTGGAAAACTTAAACACAAAAATCTTGCTTTTGATACATTGCACGACAAATCATCAGAACTATTACAAAGTAGCGGAGATGCTAAAATTCCAATATCAATGCAGCAAATAAAATCCCGCATGCAGTCCGTCGAGAATGCCATTAAAGAACTTTCTAAAAAGTGTGAGCAAGCTTATGAAGAACACAAGACATACAAAACTAAATATGACGAATCTATTTTTGAACTAGATCAAATAAAAGAGGCTTTTGAAAATTGCAAGTTCAACCAACAAAGTAATTTGGATGAAGTTATGCAAACAATAAAAATGCTACTCACAAAGCAAAATGCGATAAGCGTACAATGTACCATAGTGTCGGATTTAGGCGAGAAAATATACACTTCAACTGCGACACAAGGACAACAAGTTCTACGCAATGAGATTCAGGATTTGATGCAGCGACTTGAAAAACTCTTTGATGAGATACATTCATACTTGAAGCAATGTGAAGCCAAGTGTACTAAAATTTCTGGGTTTAAAGAGAAACTTGATCAAATTCAGCAGTGGTTGAATGATATAGGTTCAAGCCTGACTTGTGATATGATTTTAAAACCAACACTTGATGAAAAATTAGCTCAGCAACAAACTTACATTGATCTGCTTACTGATATTAAAAATCATAAACCTGAAATGAACAACATACAGGACCTTCTTAACAATTTAACACAAGAAGACGTGGGAGTAGATTCAGTTTTTGTTGCTGTAAACAAAACCTACAACGAGTACTTCAAGACATGTGAAGATTGTGTGCAAGCATATGAAACAATTGTTAATAATCATCGACAGTATTGTAAAGTGGTGCTAGAAACCTCTGATTATATCGATGCAAATCATAACACAATTGAACTATGGGGTGAAACTGATCTGGATCAAGTATCATTGCTTACAAATTTGGACCGATTGAATGAATTGAAAAAATCGATTGTGTCGGAAAGTAATAGAATTGAACAGATACGAACACTTGGTGAGCTAACTATTCCTGATACTAGCGATGAAGGGAAGGCCAATATAAGGCTGCAGATTGATATTTCACAACAAGAATGGGAAGGACTGTTAGTGACTGTTGATGCTACGATTGAAAAACTACAATCCAAAATATTAGAGTGGAATGATTACGAAAAGCAACGTACAGACTGTATGAATTGGATTCGTGATGTAGATTCAAAAATACATTCAATTGATCTGAAAGCTAGTCTGAACGAGAAAAAAGCCACATTGGACTATTTGAAAAGTCTGCAAGGTGAAGTCAAAGCAAAGGAACTTGAAATTGACAGTTTTACTGAAAAAGCTCAACAGCTTTACAGGGGCTATTTGAGTAGTAGAAACTCTCAAATATCTGAATTAGCTATCAAGTATCAACAAACTTCCAACCGTGTCAAAGAGCTAGCAGCAAGATGGCAACAATATGTCATAAGTCATCAAGAGCTAGAATCTCAAGTATCCAACTGCAAGCATTGGCTGAATGGTATGAAAGAAAAACTTCATTTTTGTGCTGATCAAAGTACTACTTCTGAGAAAGAATTGCAAAGTAAATTAAAATTAATACAAGAGTTTATTGTGAACAAGGATGAAGGTACTTCAAAGATTCAAAACATAATGGATTTGGCACAGCAAGTTCTGGCTTGTACAACTTCGACTGGTCACGAAGCAATCAATAGATCTGTTACCGCTTTACAAGATGAATGGTCCACATTGACAATGAAAATGTTGGATGTAAAATCCAATTTAGATGAAGCAATTAATCAATGGTCGGGATTCCTAGACCAAATAAATGATCTTCACAAAAATATTGAGTGGATGGAAAATGAATTCAAAACTAACTCAGCATTTCAACCTACAATGGCCGAGAAGCGCGCCCAATTGGACAGGATCAAAAACAGCGAAGAAAAAATTCGTATGGAACGTATCGAAATAGAACCACTGAAACAGAAAGTAGTCGAAATGTGTAATTTAGGTCAACAAACTCAAGCTGTGTCCACTGCGCAGCAGATTCTTGGCAAATTTGATTATGTCGCCGATCAAATAAAAAAGCTTCTTACCGAAAGAGAGGATCAATATCGTGATCATCGCTTATATAAGGAAGCATATGACGATCTGTTCAATTGGATTAACAGAGCTCGTGAAAAGCTACCATGTGTCAAACAACAATCGCTCAGTGACAAACTATCAATCGACAATGCGGTCGCTCCTTTAGATTCTCTCATGAACAAAAAAGCTCAAGGAGAACTTCTAGTAGAACATTTAGTTCATACTGGAGAGGTAGTGATGGCTTCAACGTCTACTAAGGGTAAAGAATCTATCAAAAGTGACATTGATGGGTTGAAAAACAACTTCAACAACCTTTTCAAAGAAATCGGTGATCAAAAACGAAATCTCGAAAAAACTATTTCAATGCTTAGAGAATATAAAGATGAATACGAGCGTCTGTCAGAATGGTTGCAGCAAATTGACATAATAGTAAAAAACAATAAACTGTCCATGTCCTCTAATTTACAAGAAAAAGAAAAACAAGTCAAAGATATGCGCGATTTGGTAGAGCGGTTAAATAAAGGTCAATCAGAAATTGACAAATTCAATGCCTTTGCCACTCCACTACTTCAATCACATTTAGACTCATATATTGGTAATCAGATGAGGCATCTGAATTCTCGCTATCAGGTTCAAGTTAACATTGCCAAGGATGTGTTGAAAAAGGTAGAAACAAACTATGATCTTCACAGAGATTACAATGATTACTTGCAAAAGGCAAACGCTTGGATTGATAATGCTAAAGAGATTGTAAGATTTTCCACTGATAATGTAGAAAATGTAAGTAAGGAAAATCTGGAAAAACGTTTAGAAAGGGTCGTAGAACTGATTCAACAAAGAGATCAAGGACAAAATCTTGTCAACAATACTGTCAATACAGGCGAAAAAGTTTTGAAAAATACTAAATCTGATGGAAAGGAAGTAATAAATGCAGAGCTTAAGGATATTCAAAGCAATTGGGATCGATTGGTGAAAAAGTTGTCTACGGCTAAAGTTCATCTAGAAACAAGCTTACTGCAGTGGGCTGATTATAGCTCTAGCTATAATCATCTTCAACAATGGATACAGGATCGAGAATCAAAACTTCAACGAGTCAGCGAGCAAAAAGTTGTTAGGTTCAAGTCTGGTACACCTACGAGCTTGAGTAGCGGTTTGAATGAAAGAAGGGCCAATTTACGTCAAGCCAATGATATTGTACAGGATATAGTTTCATTTGAACCAATGATCCAATCTGTTGCAAATAAAGCGTCGGATCTTCATCAAACATCTCCGGCATCCGAAATTTCACACAAATATGAAAACCTAAGCAAGCAAGCCAAAGAGGTTTTCGCTAAACAAAAAGAGACTGTTGAATTACATCAAGCATTTATTGACTCGAGTAACGAATTTGCTGCTTGGATAAGAAACGCCAAAGAAAATCTTAATAAATGTACCGACTATAGAGGTGATAAGGATTCGTTGGTTTCAAAAATGACGCAGTTGAAAGTTCTTGAGAATGATGCTCCTGTTGGTCAAAAGAAGCTTGAGAAAGCACTACAGCAGGCTGAAATAGCATGCCAGATTGTTGACTCGGAAGAATGTGAAGCGATAGAGAAGGAAGTAGCTATCCTCCAAGAAGAATTTGACAACTATTGTCTAGCTCTAAAGAAAATAGGAACAGCTCTTGAAAACGGCATTGTCCGCTGGACAGAGTATGACGATCAGTACAGTATCGCTCAAAAATGGTTGAATAATATTGAAGAGGAAATGCAACAGTACAACAAGATGCAGAGTAGCCTTGAAGAGAAGAAACGTGTATTGGAGGAGTTTCAGACAAAATTACAAACTTTGTTTGACTGGCAGCGTGAGCTTGATAATCTGAATATGAAAGCTCAAGTCCTCCTTGACATTTGTGCCGATACTCGAGTCAGCAACGGTGTAACGCAGCTAACGACGAAATATAATGTGCTGCTATCTATTGCAAAGGAAACAATGAGACGACTTGAACAACATTATCAAGAACACCAGCAGCATAATACCCTTTACGGTGAATGCCAGGATTGGCTAGATAGAATGCATGAAAAGATTAAAGAATGTGATACTATTCCTCACACTGTAACAGAAACAGAATCAAAGTTGAATATCATTAAAGGTATTCGACAAAACCTCGAACAAGGTCAAAACAAACTGCGTTATCTATTTGAACTTAAAGAAAAAATAGTTCTCAATACGGAATCGAACGGTGCCTCTAAAATTGCCGAAGATACCGAAAATATTAAAGCGGATTATGAATCCTTGATGCTGAATATTAATGAAAACCGTCAAAAGCTGATGAATCGCTTGTCATTACTGGAAGACATTGGAAAACTTTCAAAAGTTCTGTTGGAATGGATTGAAGAAGTCCACGGAAAACTGAATGAAAACACGAACTTCAGTGAGCTTTCTGATACAAGAATCGCATTAGAAAAATATCGCACCATTCAGAGGGAAACCGCAAATTATAATGAGGTTGTTGGTAAAATAAAAGAAAAGCTTGCCGAATCCGACAACATTAGAAATGATAAAGTGACTCAACTGCTTCAAGATTACGATGATTTGATATCGAAGCTGAACACAGAGGTCGAAAGCTTAGAAAACCAGGTCAACAACTATGAAAAATTCAAGCAAGGGCTTCAAGAGTTGTATGATTGGATGAAGACAACTAGATCAAATTCTGAGAGACTAACAGACTATCATGGTGATAAAAACCATATTATTGAACAACTTAATCGGTTGAAAGAAATACAGCTGTCATTCTCCGAAGGCAAAATCTTGCTGGAGAGCGCACAGGAACTTGGAACTAAGCTACTACAAATTGTACACCAGGAAGGCCACGATTCCGTTAAACAAGAACTATTGCAAGCAAAATCAGATTTTGAAGATGTAGAAGCTTTGACAAAAACGATCAATCAAGAATTGACGGATGTGTTGACTACATGGGAAAACTTTTTGCAAAAAACAGACGACATTGCCGCATTTATTTTGGAATATGAGGGCAAAATATCTTCATTCACCGACGAAAACGCTGGCGAACAAGAAGCTAGTCTCAGACAACTGAAGGTAATTATACATTATTAATATTGAATGATGACGAAAGTAACTAACCTGAGCATGTATCCTTTTCACCTTTTATGAATCATCGAATTGAATACAAACATCTAATATACAACAAATCGAACCTGCGCACCAAATATCAGCATATCTTCAATTTAATTGTGACCAAGAAAAATTCCATTGAAGAATTGAATGATATCTGCGAAGCATTAATGGAAAAATGTGCATGTTCTATTGTTCGAGATCGCACCGTTGAGCTCCAAAAAAGCTATTCATCATTGTTGGTGAACTTGCAAGGTAAGGCCCTGAATCCCAATATGCCATCTGTTGAGTGTTTATATAATTATTAAAACATCTGGACAATTACTAACGTTTATTGTTTTCCAGGATTAATATCAAAATTGGAAAAGGATGTAGTGAGTCAAACGGAATTTATTTACTTCAAAGACGAAATGCAGAAATGGATCGATGAAGCCAAACGAGAGATATTAGAATCACAGTGCTCCACTGCCGACGATACTGTCAATACCAAAAAGAAAATACTTACTATGCAATCGCTTTCAAACACTGTACCCCAAGGACAAAAGCTTTTCGAAATGCTACAGGATTCGTTCACGAAATCATCCTACATGTACTCCGAAGACAAGCAAACCAACATGTTCCAAACAATATCTGAACAGCGTGAACAACTGGATGCTATTGTAATGGATATTAATAGCACTTTAAATGATTTGAATTCCAAATACCGTCGTTTGGAACAATATGAAGAAACGAAAAAACAAATTGCAGATTGGATGAGCGCCACTGAAAATTCGTTTGAAATGTTGCCGGAGACACATGGAGAAATGGGCGAGCTCAAAATGATACTGGAAAAAGCTAAGCACATTCTCACTGAAGTAACATTTAAAAAAGTAGACTTGGATAATACCCAACAAGAAGCTACTGATCTATTTGAGTCAGGTAGAGCTGCCATTGAAACTGAGAAAATTTTAAATTTACAACAAAGAAATAACAAGCTAAATGAAAAATGCACTTATAGCATTCAGAAGTTGGAGATGGAACTGAATGACCAGATGACGTATTACCAAACGCTACAGGAAATTGAAAAATGGTTACTTCAAATTTCATTCCAGTTAATGGCACATAATTCGTTGTATATTCATAACCGAGAACAAACGTTGGAGCAAATTGAGCAACACGAGAAGTTACTGAACGAAATTCAACGATATCAAGTAAATATTGACGATTTTAACATAAAGGCACAAAGTCAAATTGAAAGATATGTATCGTTTTCACCCGACATCAAAAACAAGATTGAGAATCAGATGAAAAATATTCAGGACAGTTATAACTCACTCTTGAATACTTCGGTGCAAATAAAAAACCGACTTTACGATTCTCTCCACAAATTTCAAGAATATGAAGACACTCTCGATGACATAGCCAGAAATCTGGATGAAGTTGAACCCGAGGTGGAAAAAGACAGGGAGCTCAATTCCAACGATTTAAATATGGTAAAAAATCAGCTTGAACGTGCCCAGAATATCCATAATAAACTGCAAGTTGAAAAAAGTCGTTTGATTCACGCTGTTCAAGCATGTGAAGCTGCTACTGCGAGTATTAGCCGACCAAGTTCGCCCATCGAAAGTGCCCATCAAGTGATTCCGGAAAAAGAACTCATTGTACGTGCACGGTTAGAAGATCTTATAGATGAGGTAATTTTTTATTCATAGCTCTCGACCAATGCACTTCTAATTTTCTTTTTTTCATTTTTATATTGTTCATAGGTTCAAACATGGATTACTGATCTAGTATCAGCAGTTAATGGTTGTGAGCATCAACTCAAACAAAAAATTGAACTGGAACAATGGATTGATAAACAGACTGCAACTATAAATGAATGGTCGTCCAAGCCATCCAAATTTCGATCCGAAGCTGCAGAACAGGAAATTAAACAAATGAATGAGTTACTTAGAAACATCATCATAAAGAGGGATGAAATTTCCTTTACTGATGATGAGCTAACTGATAAGCTTGACGGTCTTGAACGAGAGTTGAAAAAAGTGATTGACAAAAAATCCTTTAACCAATCCCACATTGAACGCTACAAAAAAGGTTATGAGGATACGCAGAACTGGCTGGATGCAATCAGCAGTCAAATTGACAATCTTGAAAAGGGATGTGGTTTGAACGGCAAGCAAAGACTGGAAAGAGTAATTAATATTCAAAAAATACTTCAAGATGATAATGACAATCTCAAAAATTACAAGCACCTTGCGTCTATTGTAATTGATCTTGTAAGTAACTTAGATGCACAACAAGTTAATGAGCAAATGAAATCAATCGATCGAAGGTTCAACGATATAAGTAAAAGGTTGAATCGGAAGTTTGAAATGATTGATTCAATGAACAAAGCTTACACGAAGATTGTTTCCGACATTGATTGTGTACAACAATGGCTATGCGAAAAGAAAAACTTAGTTACATCACCGTACACACTCGGGTATGAAGCAAAGTCGGCTGAAACGCAGCAGCAAACTTTCAAATCACTAATGAAAGAATTGGAAAGCAGGCAATCATTTACAGATACAATTGGCAAAAGAATTACTAGTATCCAAGGCGATTTGGAAAGCGCTGAAAAGCAGCCACTGGAAGATGATTTCAAAAAACTTTCTAGCGATCTCAGTGCCCTAAACGATTGCATTCGAAAAGAAATTGAAAAAATCTCCGATGAAATTCTTTGTCGCAAGAACATGCAGAACAATTTCGAAATGACTCGCACATGGATAAAATCTAAGCTCAATGATGTAAACAAGATAGCTGAACATCTCCCTCTGATGGCATCCAACGTTCTGTCAGAAATAAACTTGTGTAAGCGCCACGAAGTAACTATTCGAGAATTTGAAGAGAAAGCGTTCAAAGATTTTATTCATCAAGTAAATGAAATCATGAAGGACTGTAATGAGGATGGTCGGAATAAGCTGTCACATGATGTTCAAGAAATCAGAAACAATTTGACGGAGTTGATTGAGTGTTGTACGGGAAAAATTGACTTTATGGAAAGAGAATGGATGAAACGTTTGAATTATGAGAATAACAAGGATCGATTTAATGTTTGGTTGGCTGATGCTGAGTCCATTGCATCGATCAACGTCAGAGTAACCAGCTTGGACATTCTTAAGGAGCAGTTTGAGAAAATCAATAAGTCAATGAATGAGAGTGCAGCCATAAAAGGTTGCCTCAAAGAACTTGACGAATATAAGAATGCGATTATACCAACATTGAATGAGCTAGATAAAAATTGCATCAATGCTCAAGTCAAAAACGCTCAAGATAAATGGAATAGTCTTTATAACGTTCTATCTTCAAAACTTGAAAAAATCAACAGTCACATAAATGAATTCGAAGATGCGTTACATAAAATTAAGAAATGTGAAGAGTTTTTGGCTCAAGTTCAAAATCAAATACGTGATATGAACAAACCTATGGCCAGCAAAATCGAGTGCATTCAAGATTTCTTGATATCGTATGAAACAATCTTAGCCGATTTAAAAGAAAAACGTCTGGAGTTGAATTCAATTCTTCTGACCAATATTCCACATCTGCGAGAGAACACATCGAAGCTGGAAGAAATGATAATGACAATAGAAGAGCAGCTGAAACGATTGAAAACAATATTGACCATGAAAGACCAATTCATCGGATCAATCAATGACGTCGTTAAAACACTAGCAAAAATCAACACTGAATATAGTGAAATTGATAAATTTCCATCTGCAATTGAAGAAAGACTAAAAAAATACGAAAATATTCTACTTCAAATTGACGGTTGCAGCAACATGATTGCGGCTGCTGCAGAAAAAGGACGATTGATTGCAAATGAGGGCACAGATTTAGATCGTCACAATATAATGGACCAACTTCATTCTTTGAAAACTCAATTGGATTCAGTTAAGAGAAATGTTACCACCGATCAAGATAAATGTAGAAAGGAGCAAATGCATCAGAATTCACTGTTACACGAGTTTTCTACTCTGATCAATTGGTTCCAGAACAACAATGAAGTGATTGAATCTCGTCCATTGTATAGTGAGCAGTTGAATGAGTCAGCCGACCTTGTTGCCTCACATAAACGATTGTCTTCTGAAGCACGAACAAAAATCTCTCAACTGGACAATCTAATGCATAAAGTACATTCGGGCACAAGATACCCAAGGGAACTTCAAGCAAAGATTGAAACGGCAGAGCAATTCAGGATTACTATTCCACAGAAACTTACTGATCGGGAAGCGTATCTCCAACAAAACCATGACTATCGCATTACCTATCACGCAAGTATAGATCAATTGAGCAAATGGTTAGATCAAACTGAAAAACATGTGGAAAAAACACCTACATTCAAAGTGGACATTGATTGTTTGAACCGAGAAATTGTTGAGCTTGACAAAATTGTCGAATCTGAAATCGCTACAAGAAATTTGCTCTATCATGATATTCAAGAACAAGCAGATATGTTCTGGCACACTCTTGAAGAAAAAGATCAGGACAGATGTCTATCGCAGCTACAATTGTACAAAACGCGTTTCACTGAGCTTTCCAATAGTATTGCTCTCAATCAAAAGGAAATCCTATTCAATAAGAATGTGCTGGAGCAACATGTATCACAGCGTAGTAAGGTGCTCTCGTGTCTTCAGAATACTAGATTTGATGATACTTTGATGATTCAACCAACACTGTCTGCGCGAATCGAATTCGTAAATGAAATGCTTGCAATGCTTCGGGTAAGTAGAAATATTGAATGTATTGTTTTTGCAAATATGTCCATAATAAGTTTAAGTTCTTAGACCAAAATCTGTTTCGTGCAATGTTTGAAAAAAAAAACATACAGGGGGTGGCCAAAACGTTTGGGATAGGCAACTTTATCCTCCAACAAAAAAGTTCATCGAGCAATTTTTTTTTTTCATAGAGTGCTTAAAAAATTCGCATATTTTTACTGTTTGTGAACCTATTATATATGCATCATTGGTACAAATTTGAGCTCGAACCGTCCCTTTCCTCCTACTTTATATCATTCTCTAACTTTCCCCCTCCTCTCTACATATGCAACTAATATATATCCACATGTTAATTGCCATCGCTAGAACACAAACGGGTTGAAAAAGCCGTTTCCCTTCCTTCAAACTTTCACAACACAATGTCAATCTATCAAATCAATCAAGTGAACCGTGCAGCATTATCTTCAGCATAATAAACACACTAATCTTTCACGTTACGCCTGGCATCCACGTACCAATGTGTGAACCCTTTGCCAACCATATCCCACCAACACCCCGACGACAACCGCATGAATTTCTGCAGACGCAGAGGTACAGTATCGGACGATAAAATTGCACCAAAGCCGTTTCCCAAGCAAACTAGTTAACTTTATCTCAGTTATTTCTCAACCGATTATTTTCATTTTTCTGTGACGAACTACAAAATATTTCGGTTTTTGAAAACTATTGAAATAATTCGGTGATAACTAGTGAGCATGAGCATGAGCATGAATGAGCGCCCACAATTGCTCCTACCGCGCCAGCCCCGTCCGAATGCAGGTCAATTGAGGATAGGGAAGGAAGTGATGACGTGAAACTCGCTGGGGCCAGTGGCGGGCAGGGTGGCGGTCCCCCTTCCTGGTCGCCAGATTTTTTTTTAAATCTTCGAGCCAACTTCAATCAAGGGCGTAGCCAGCTTTTCGGCCAGGGGGGGGGGCGAGCACCCTTACACTGAAAACCACTTTGCAGTAACAAGGAGTTCAAATACTTCATCATTAAAAAAACAATAAAAGTGAAGTATGAAATATGGGTATGGGTGATTAACAGGAATGGTTCAATGGAAGAATCATATATGATTATAATCCTGAGGAATTCCTCAAGATATTGCTTCAGGAATTTTTTAACAAATGCCATCATGAATTTGAATTTATCCAGCAGTTTCTCCAGAAATTTCTTAAATATTTTTCCAGGTTATTTTAATGTAGATATTCCAGCAGAAATTACCTTCGGAAAACTTGCAATAATTTCGTTGGGAATACCTTCAGAAATTTTTTCAATAACTCCTCCAGTTTTATTACGAATTTCACCATGCATTCTTTTGAGAATTTCCCCAGTAATTCTTTACAAATATCATTCTTAATTCCACCAGAAAACCGTTTGAGAAGCTCCAGAAAATACTTTAAGAATTTCTCCGGGAATTCTTTCAAAAATTACAATCAAACTGAGATTCCTTTCCTTGAGGAATACCCTAAGAAATTTTTGGAGAATTTTCTTCGAAAAATCCTTTAATGATCCCTCCGGAATTACCGGAAAAAATTCTTTGAAAATTTCTAAAGGAATTCCTTCTGAAATTCCTGGTGGAATATCTTTGGAAGTTGCTAGAGGAATGCATTCGGAACTTTTTAAAGCAATCAATTAAAAAAATAATTTCAGGAATTTATTTCGAAAATCCTTGAGGAATTCCACCGCAAATTCCTTGACAAATTCTTCAGAAATTTCTTGAGGAATTCCTTCATTTCTAAAGCTCCTTGAGAAATTCCATAAAACATTTTTTCGAGAGTTCTTCTACAATTTCCTCTAGAAGATTCTTCGGGAATTCCTTGAGGAATTTCTTTGAAATAGATTTAGAATATTGCTTGAGGAACTCCTTCGGAGTTTTCGTGAGGAATTCTTCCGAAAATTCCTTGAGGAATACCTTCAAAAATTCTTGGAGGAATTCATCCGAAAATTTCTGTGAGAATTCCTTCCCAAATTCCTGAAGCAATTCTTTCGAAAATATTGAAAAAATTCCACTAAAAGTCTCATGAGATTTCCCTTCTGAAATTCCAGAAAGAATTTCTTTAAAAATCTTTCAAAACTTCCTTGAAAAAATATTTCGGAAATTCCTGAAGAAATGCTTTTTGTGATTTTTTATTTCCTAGAGGAACTCATTCAGAAACTCTTTGAAGAATTCCTTTAATAATGCCTTGATAAGGAAAATTCGGAAATTGTTAAAGGAGTTCGTTTGGAAATTTTTTTGACATATGTCTGAAATGTCTTATGGAAATTTGGAAATTTCGTGAGAAATTGTCTGATAAGTTCGTTGAGGAATTTTTTCGTTTTTTTTTATAAATCTTTACGAAATTCCTCAAGGAATTCCAGCGAAAGATCCTTGAGAAGTTTCTTCGGAAATTCCTTCAAAAATGCATTGCGGAACTCCTACGAAATCTTGAGAAACTTCTTCAAACATTCCTTCAGAAACACGTTTGGGGATTATGTGAGAAAATCCTCAGGAAATTTTTCGAGGACAACCGTCAAAAATTTTTGGAGGTATTTCAAGTCAAATCCATAAGAAATTTCTTTGGAAATTCCGGGAGGGATTTCTTTGGATATTCGTAGAGGAATTCCTTCGGAAGTTCAGGAGAAAATCCTTTGAAAATTCCAGGAGAAATTCCTTTGAAAATTCCTGGAGGAATTCCTACGTAAATTCCTGGACAAACTCCTCCGGAAACTCATGGAGGAATTCTTCGGGAAAATCCTGGAGGAATTCCCTCGGAAATTCTTGGAGGAATTCCTTCGAGAATTCGTGGAGGATTTCCTTCGGAAATTCCTGGAGGAGTTTCTTCGGAAATTCCTGGAATAATTCCTTCGGAAAAACCTGGAGAAATTCCTTCCTGAAATTTCGGGAGGAATTCCTTCGGAAATTCATGGAGGAATTCCTTCAGAAAATCCTTGAGCGATTCCTTCGCAAAAGTCCAGGAGGAATTCCTTCTGAAATTTATGGAGGAAATTCTTCGGAAATTCGTGAAGGAATTCCTGGAGAAATTCTTTCGAAAATTCCTGGTGGAATTCCTTCGGACATTCATGAAAGAATTCCTTCGGAAATTCCGGCAGGAAATCCTTTGAAAATCCCTGGAGGAATTCCACCGGAAATTACTGCAGGAATTCCCTCGGAAATTCTAGAAGGAATTCCTTCGGAAATTGCTGGAAGATTTCCTTCGGAAATTCCTAAAGGGAATTTCCTCCGGGAATCTCCAAAGGAATTCGTCCAGCAATTTCCGAAGGAATTCCTCCCAAAATTTCAGAAAGAATTCCTCCAGGAATTTCTGAAGGAATTCCTCCCGGAATTTCCGAAAGAATTCCTTCAGGATTTTCCGAAGGAATTCTGCTAGGAATTTCCGACGGTAATCCTCCAGGAATTTCAAAAAAAAATCTAAAAAGAATTTCCGAAAAAAATCCTCCAGGAATTTCTGAAGGAATTTCTCCAGGAATTTCCGAAGGAATTCCTCCAGGAATTTCCAAAAGAATTCGTCCAGTAATTTCCGAAGGAATTCCTCCAGTAATTGCCGAAGAAATTATTGCAGGAATTTCCGAAGGAATTCCTCCTGGAATTTCCAATGAAATTCGTCCAGCAATTTCCGAAGGAATTCCTCCCGGAATTTCCGAAAGAATTCCTCCAGGAATTCCTAAAGGAATTCCTCCTGGAATTCCAAAGGAATTCGTCCAGCAATTTCCGAAGGAATTCCTCCCGAAATTTCTGAAAGAGTTCCTCCAGGAATTTCCGAAGGAATTCTTCCAGGAATTCCGCAAGGAATTTCCGAAGGAATTCCTGCAAGAATTTCCAAAAAAAAATCCAAAAAGTATTTCCGAAAAAAATCCTCCACGACTTTCTGAAGGAATTCCTCTAGGAATTTTCAATGACATTCGTCCAGCAATTTCCGAAGGAATTCCTCCAGAAATTTCCAAAAGCATTCCTCCAGGAATTTCGTAAGGAATTCACCTAAGGATTTCCTCAGGAATTTCACTATGGATTTCTGAAAGAATTCGTCCAGGAATCTCCGAAGGTATTAATCCAAGATTTTCCCAAGGAATTTCCGAAGGAATTCCTCCAGGAATTCCCGAAAGAATTGCTCCAGGAATTTCCGAAGGAATCCTTCAGGAATTTCCGAAGGAATTTCTTCAGGAATTTGCGAAGGGATTCCTTCAGGAATTTCGATGGAGTACTTCCAGGAATTTGCGAAGGAATTCCTGCATACATTAAAAAAAAATATGAGGATGCAGGAGAATTTTATTTTTACTAGTCAAAAACAGCTCTGATCATCTAAGTTTTTCGGTTAAGTTAGAATATAGGTGCTCGGTCAGGGGTGGGCCACGGCCCCCCTGACCCCCCTGGCTACGCCCTTGACTTCAATATTATTAATAATTCAGAGTTCCACAATTTATATGTCAAGAAATAAACTATTCTAATAATTAAGGTTTTTATCCATAGTTATGAAAGCCTTTTTAACTCGAAAATCACATGTATTTCTCAAAGAGAACCCACTTCAATCTTATTATAGAATTTTAAGAAATAAAAAGTTTGGTTGAATGGGTAAATTGTGTGATATTTATTCATGGAAAAAACAAAATGCCAGATTTTCCAGATATGCGGGAACCGGTTTCAGTAGGAGGAAAAAGTACTTTGTAGAACCATATGCTGCTATAAAGTGTAGTACCTAATAGTTCACGAATTTTCACTAGTATTCAATTCAAACAAACGTCATCCAAAGAGCAAAATACCTAGAAGATTTTTTGCAAGGACACTTTCAGAAATTCTTTCAGGTATTTCTTCAGAAACTTCTCCAGTGTTTCTTTCAGGAATTCATCGAGTGACTTCTCCAGAAATTTATCCTTCGTGAATTCTTCCATGGGCATCTTGCAGGATTCCGATAGTGATTGTTTCAGGGTTTGTTCCAAGAAATGCTTCAGGAATTCCGCCCACGATTCCATCAGAAATTTATACAGATACTTCTGCAAGGATACATCGACGAATTCCTCCAGGAATTTTTCCATATCCTCCAGTGATTTCATCATGGAATGCTCCAGAGATTTTTTCAAGAATTCCTGTAGGGGTTTCTTCAGACATTCCCCCGGGAATTTCTCCTGGGATATCTTTAGAAATTTCTCCAGTGATTGTTCCAGTGCTTTTATCAAGGATTCCTCGAAGAATTTCTCCAGGGATTCCCGAAGGAATGTCACCAGAGATCCTTTTTGGTAAAGGCTGTCCACAATGAAATTGGCACACATAAAATATTGTATAAGTTTTGACTGCGATCGCCAAAATAGCTAATTTTTTGGCCATGAATAGTATATTATGTGTAGCTAATACCATAAAATTTTCATTAAAATCGGTTGAGTATGGGCGCAAATATTGTCGATATCATAAAATGAAATTTTTGAAAATTTGGGCACCCATTTCAAAAAAATGCTTAGGCTATAACTTTTTTGTTACCTCATCAAAACGTTCGAAAATTTCACTCGATATTCTTAACATAGTATCAGTTAAGTGGTAAAAATTTGATCGAAATCGGTTCAGTACTTCTTCTAGTAAATATCCAAAGCTCAAATCGCTTTAAGGTAAATTTTAGGTACTTTTTGACCATTTTTAGTTCCGCGTGCACTATTTTGACTGTAGGACTAGTGACACTATCCCGATTTTTATAAAATTTTGACAATGTAAAATTGTTGTGTCAAACTGTTTACAGTGAAAATTTCAGCCATTTTTGTTGAGTACTTTCAAAGTAAGAGCAGTTTGAATTTCACTATACCAAAAACCTCATCTGCTTATTGTGACATAATGCGACATATATGGCTATAACTTTTTAACGGTATGATCAAATTGAATGAAATTTTGACAAATTACTTCTACATACTTACTTTACGTACATAAAAATTTTCATTGAAATCGGTTCAGGATTTTTGGCGCCAGAGTTGAAACGGCAAAAAAGTGAAATTTTCCAAAATGTTTGTTTGCACGAGATTCTCAAGCGGCAATTCCCTTGTTTCAACGATATCTCCGCCAATACTCAACCGATTTTAATGAAAATTTTATGGTATTAGCTACACATATACTATTCATGGTCAAAATATTAGCTATTTTGGCGAACGCAATCAAAAGTTATACAATATTTTTTGTGTGCCAATTTCATCGTGGACACCCTTTATTTCTGAAAGTGTTCTTTAGGAATTTTTTTTTCAGACATTTCTCCATACATTCCTTGAAGAATTCCACTAGCGTTTGCTACAATAATTCAATCTGGAATAATTCGAAGTATTCCAGCAAGAATATCTTTCAGAAAAAAAATACCGAAGAATATCTAAAAATAAATCCAGGAATTCCTTACTAAAATTGTACGAAACATTCTTTTGGGAGTCCTACAATTTCTGGAAGAATAATCCAAAGATTCCCCCAGGAACTCTTTTTAGAATTCCTCCCGGAATTCCTCTTGGAACTCTTTCAGAACCATCTCTAGGAATTAATCCAGTGCTTCCTCCAGGAAATGTTTAGGAATTCCCTTAGAAATTCCCTTTTATATTGCTCTCGGGATTTCTTTCTGAAGTTTCTTCAGGAATTCCTCCAAGGATTCCTTCAGGAACTGCTACGGCGATTCCTCAAGGAGTTCTTCCACGAACTCTTCTTAGGATTCCTTCAGGGTTTCTCCAAGAACTCCATCTGTGTGACCTCTACCTTCACTCAGGAATTTCCTCTGTGATTCTTTCAGGAACAATTCCAGAGATTATTTCAAAAATTTCTCCAAGGATCAAGGAACTTCTTTTAGAATTCCGTCAGGCGTTCCTCTTGGATTTTTTAAGGAACTCCTCCAGGAATTAATCCAGTACTTCCTCCAGGGACTGCTGGGGATTTCATTAGGAAAGCCTCTTGGAATTGCTTCCGGGATTCCTCCTGGGGTTTCTTCGGGAACTGCTGCAGGAATTCCTAAAGAAGTTCCTCCATGATTTCTTCAGGAATTCCTTCTTGGATTTCTCCTGTGCTATATTCGAGAATTCCTTCTGTGATTTTTTTTCAGGAACAACTTATTTTCATAGGATTCTTTCAGGAATTTTTCCTTGTATTCTTTAAGGAACTCTTCCAGGAATTAATCCAGTTCTTCCTCCAGGAACTGTTTAAGGAATCCATCAGGAGTTCCTTTAGAAATTGCTTCTGGGATTCCTTCTGGAGTTTCTTCAGGAATTCCTCTAGGGATTTCTTCAGGAACTGCTACAGGGATTCCTCCACGAACACTTCTAAGAAGACAATTCTAAGATCATTCCTTAAGGATTTCTCCAAGAATTTCAGCTGCGATTTCTTCAGGAACTGTTCCTAGTATTCTGGAAATTTCTTCAGGAGTACTACAAGTAATTCTTCCAGGGATTCCTCAGGGGATTCCAGCAGGGGTTTCTTTAAAAATTCCTCCTCAAAAAAATCATCTAAAGATTCCACTAGAAATTTCGTCATAAATTCCTCTAGGAATTGCTATGCAAATTTTTCCAGGAGTTCCTCTAGAGATTCATTCCACTAGGATATCCTCCAGTGATACCACCAAGAATTCCTACAGGAATTAATTCTGGCATTCCTCCAGAGACTTCTCCAGGAATTCAGGGATTCCTTCAAAATTTTCACCAGGAAATTCCCTAAGAATTCTTACAGGAACTCCTCCAAGGATTTTCCCAGAGGCTTCTATAGGAATTCCTGCAAAGATTTCTCCAGAAATTTCTTCAGGGATTCCTTAGAAAATTCCACTATGGGTTCTACAAGGCATTCTTCCAGGTATTTTTCTAAGCATTTTTCCATGGATTCTTGCAGAGACTTCTACAGGAATTCTTTCAGCGTTTCCTTCAGATATTCTTGTTTCAGCGAATTCTCCAGGAATTCCACCGGGAATTCCCCAGGAGTGCTTCCAAGAGTTTCTTCCTGGGATATCTCCAGTAACTCATGCAAGCATTCCTTCAGGATTTCATCTAGGAATTTTCCAGGGTCTCCTCGTGGAATTCCTCTATAAATTACCCCAGGAACTTATTCACAGGGATTCCTCCAGGAATTTCACCAGGAAATCCATTATGAATGCCATCAAAAATTCTTCCAGATTTTCCTCCAGGAATTACTAGAGGGATAGCTCCAGCAATTACTGCAGGGATTACTCCAGGAATTTCTGCAGGAATTCTTCCAGGAATTCCACCACAAGAATTCCCACAAGGATTCTTTCAGGAATTCCTTCGAGGATTTCTTCAAGAGTTCCTCCAGAAATTCCTCTTGAAATTCCACCAGGAATTTCTCAAGATTTTTTCTTAGAAATTTCTCCCAGAGTTTCTCTTAAGATTCCTGCAGAAATTCATTCAGTAATTCTTTCAAGAATTCTTCTAGAGATTTCTCCAGAGATCTCTCCAGGAAATCGTTCGAAGATTCCTCCAGATATTTTCAATTCTTCCAGGAAATTTCTCTGATTCTTCCTGGAAATCCTTTTGGTATTACTTTAGGATACCTTAAGGAGTTTTTCATGGAGTCCTCCAGGCATTCCTCCAGAAATTCCAACAGAGATTTTTCCAGGAATTGCTTCGGGGATTCCTCTAGGGTTTCTCCACAAGTTTCCTCAAAGATTGTCCAAGGGATTACTTCAGGAATTCCTTCAAGGATTTCTCCAAAAATCCTTCCAGTAATTTCTCTAGAAATTCCTTCTGGAATTTATCAAGGGATTTTTTCAGAAATAGAAAATTAATAGAAATAGAAATCTCCCCAGAGTTCTAAAGATTCCTTCAGAAATTCATCCAGTAACTTTCAAGAAGTCCTCTAGAGATTCCACCAGAGATTTCATCAGAGATTCCTACAGCAATACCCACAGAAATTCCTCTATGAATTGCTCCAGGCATTCCTCAAGGATTTTATCCAGGAATTTTTCTAGGAACTTTTCAGAGAATCCTTCCAGGAATTTCCCCAGAATTTTTGTCAGGAATTCCTCCAGGAATTGATCAAAGAATAGCTCCTGGACATCCTATAGAAATTATGAATTTCTACAGGAAATCCTCTAGGATTTTTTTCAGAGATTCTGCAAGGAAATTCTCCAGGAATACCTTAAGGATTTTTTTTTAGGAATTCCTCCAGACATTTTCCAGAGATTCCTACAGGAATTGCTTCAGGGATTTCTCCACGATTTCCCCAGGGATTCCTCCAGAAAATTCTCCGGAAATTCCTCCTGGAATTTTTCAAGGGATTTTTTCTGAAATTTCTCCAGGAATTCCTCCTCGAGTTTTTCTGGCGATTTCTCCGGGAATGTCTCCAGGAATTTCTCCAAGAATTCTTCCAGGGATTGCTGCAGGAATTCCTGCTTGAGACTCAGCAGAAATTCCTGGAGCAATCCCTGGAAGAATTCTTGGAGAAATTCTTGGAGACATTCCCGGAGAAATCTCCAGAGAAACTCGAGGAGGAATTCCTTCAGAAATTTCAGAAAAAAATCCTTGAAAAATTCCAGGAGGAATTTCCGGAGAATTTTCTGGAGGAGTCCCAAAATTTCATCTGGAATTCTTCCAGGGATTACGCCAGGAATTTGTTCAGAAGTTCCTCTAGAATTCCTTAAATACTTCTTCAGAAATTTCTCTAACATTTGCTACAGGAATTGCTCAAGAGATTTCTTTCAATTTTTTTTCTAGAAATTCCTCCCAGAATTGCTCTAGAAATTTCTACAGAAATTCTTTCAAAGAATCCTCCTGAAATTTATCTTATATTTATTCAAGAAATTCCTCAAGATCAGAAATTTCTCTAAGTGATTCCTCCCTATGCTATGCTAGAAATAGGTGCTACGTATGGCCATGTTCTTAGAGGAGACGAAATCGGAGAGAGGAAGGCCGTAGTTCTCGTTCGTCAATTGGCTTTCCGCAATTGTCGATCTAAACTCCGTTTCCTGGTGAACCTGAACGTTCAATTATCCTATGATCTTGACGTCGTGGCTTGGGCAGTTATCGTACTCGCGTTAGAGCTACGCATAAAATTCATCCTTGTAATCAACTCCACTCCAGGTTAAAATTTTATTTCGCCGGTACTGTATAGGCGTATCAGACACTCAGTCTCATATAACTCATAGAGCTTTAGTATCGCTATGTATTCTGCATTCACAGTATTTTTACTCTATCTGCTTAACATACGTTTTGGCTCTTCAGAAAATGAATTACTGAGCAGATGATCTTTTGTGTCGTAGGACTACGTGAGAGCAAATATGTATACAGTGGTGGACCAGCAGCTGATTTCCTTTTAAAATGATTATTGGGGGCAGGTATCTCAAGTACGACGAAACATATATTGAAAGCAGCACTTCACGTCAGGTCAAATGATGCAATATATTTAAACAAAATATGCTTATAACATACAATAAAGATCTTACATGATAGTTTCACTGCCGATACTATCATAGATACAAGCACTTTAATCGATAGTAATTTGGGCACTACCTACTGCCTATCACAGTAAGGATTAAATCTGATTCAAAACTGCCACTTCCAAATGCCGTGCTGCCAGTTTCACTAAAACACTTGGCCAGGCGCCGCAACAATGGTCATGTTTGACGCAATGGTGCTCGATTTTTAGTGTACCCAAAGTACTGAAATTTTGACATCCGGAATTACAGATTATTGCATTCTGATATGCATTTTTTTAAAGTTGGGAAACAATTCTACTAATTTCAGATGTGCAAAAACTTACGCAATTGATGACCACTGCCAAAATTTAAGCTCAATTGGATAACTAGAAATAAAATGCCATATCGCCAAACATGACCATTTTGTATAAATATCGACCACGTCTCACTGTTTCGACCCACACTGTACCGAGTGAAATGAAAATCACTAGCATGCGATATTTCCTAAAAATACAGCATTCAAGCTTCGAACTCATCGAGAACAACACGAAACGATTTTGCAGTCTGTAGTCTTCTTTAAGCATATCCGTTCCTAATTTCAACGCTAATTTTTATTGCATTTATTTACAGACGAAACAACACGAGCTTGATACATTTAATGAAATAACAGGAACAATCATTCAAAAATCACATCCTATTGAAAGTGAAAAAATAAATAGTGATAATATTGAGCTCAACAATCGGTGGACAAGTGAGGCAAGTTTTCTGGAAAATTTACATGAAAATTTGATTCAGCTTCGACAGCAGTGGATTCAACTGGAAGATATCCTTCAAGAACTAGAGACAAAATCCAGCAGCCTGTTAGAAAAGGACAAAAGTCTTGATTTGGTAGTACGATCGAGTGAAGATATCCAGAATAAATGTGCATCAGTACAGGTAAGTACCAAATTGCCGGAAACTTAAAGCATATTACTCGCATACAATTTAAATCCATTTTGCTATGAAAATATTCGTGTGAAATAACTTTCCACTGGAAATGATTATCCTTGCTATAGGTCGTTGCGCTCAATCATGTCTTTAGAAACGCATATGCAAATGAAACGATCATGATGTCACGATTGGAACACTTTAAATAACAACATATAACTGTGATGTCATTTTCTACGTCTGTGGAACTAGCGAAGTTCCTTGAATTCAACCGGCATTTAGCAGTCAGTAAAAAACGATCGTACACAGCAAGCACGTTGCCGCTCTCAAGCGAAAAACAAATACACCAAGGAGAGCCAGAGAGCGTAAAAATACGAATGACTTCATAGCAAGCGAAAATCTCTGTCCAGATTTGAATACTAACTCGTCATACATACGTTAATCTTATTTTTAACGATCCTCTGACATCATCGAAACATGTTTTTTCTTTCAGAATTTGTTGGATGACAAAACAGTGCTCAACCAATTGAATGAGAAAGCTAATCTATTGGCTAAAACATTGATCGAAGCATTGCGAGAACAAAAACTATCTCCAAACACATTAGAAGAAAAATTGATACATCTGAACCAAATCGACTCTAGGTGAGTAAGTCAAAGAAATAGACAGTCGCAGACCGTGGTGAGCTCTCAGCTTAAAACGCATCAATGGCGCAGATATGTTCATCCGCTCATTTTTCTTTTTGTTTGATTTCTCACGATTACTCTCTCAGTTCATGTCAAATCGCAAACACCGGGCATATACGCTGAGAATCGTAATGCTCAGCTTTAGTTACGTTTCAGACGCTCAGTATTAAACTACAAGATTCCATATCCTAGTCAAAAAATAAATCAATTAAAACCTTATCGCATATCGCGCAAGAATGTCATCGTAATCCTGGTTGACTGCGAATTTTACTGCTGCATTTAAAGCTTTAAATCAGTCGTGGCGCAGCTTAAATAAACATTGGAAAAAGTCAAGGTCAAATCGCCGCACGAAAATCTGCATGACATCATCGGTAAATTTAAAACTTTGTTCACTATGAGACGTTGCTCATCCTCATTCGTAGTGTAAATATATTCAACAGTTGGATTTTAGGGCGTAATAATTTGAGGATAGGTACCAATTTGTCGATGATCTATTTTTAAAGATTTCTTTTTCTTCTTTCCATTTCAGGCTGACTGAAAATTTGAAGGCGAAACATCGCAAAATAAATCAAAAGTTGGATAGCATACATCGCTTCTCGGACAAATTATCAAAACTAAGCAGTTGCATCCAAGAATTACTGGAAAAACTAAAGCAGATTGATCCATTCGATGAACGTTTATATCAAACGGAAAAAAATCTTGTAGCATGCAAATCTAGTGCTCACGAGTACTCAGAACATGTTAATCAACTGGATCAACAAATAAACGAAGAATATTTAGGAACTCAAGATTTCTTACCCGTTGATATAGAAGAGCAACTTAAGTCCTTGAAAGCATCCATCACAACTATTTCCGAAACCATGGAACAGTATACAAGTGAATTCCAAAGAGCTAAGGAAATTAGAACAAACTACTTTGTAGTTTATGATAGAATCAAAACATGGATTGAAAACGCAGAGCTAACAATAAGCAATCACAACATTGATCCCAGTGAACTGAAAACGAAACTTGTTCAATTGGTTCATGAAAGCCAAGAAGTACGAACTGCTTATGAACAACTGGTGTACTATGGAAACGAGATCATTAAAAATTCCAAACACTACAATGACCAAAAGGCAATGCAAGCAAACATGGATCAAATTCTGTTTGAACTATCAAAAACAATTCAACTCATTGAGGACAAAAATCATACCGTTGATCAAATTCTTGGAAATTGGGCCAATTTCATGAGAGTTTATCAATTGGTGGTCGAATGGTCTCTAAAATTACGACCACTTTTGGACCGGAAGCTCCAGTTGAATTCGCTCCAAGAAGCGCAATCGGCTCGCCATCAATATGCTGTAAGTTGCCCAAAAAATCAATAACATAAAAAAATATAAATATTTTATATGTATTTTTTTATAATTCATGTAGAACGCTGTATCAAGCTTGACTGATGTATCGCAAAACTTAAGCGAAATGAATCACGAATTCGACAAAATAAACGAAGTGTGCTCGACTGGATATTTGAAAAATAAATTACACGAAGCCGAAACACTGAAAATCGATAACGAGACTGTTCTATTTGAAAGAGTAAGCAACAACGATACAACTGTTGGAGCAATATTATAACTTCGTCTATTGTTTCAGAACTTGTACTTACAAGAAACTACAGAGGAGTGGCTACAATTTGAACACAAAATCAAAAGTGTAAAAGAGTGGATAAAGGAAAGCTATAGTTTATTGGAATCTGCAGACCTGAAGAACAAGCCTTTGCGAGACCAATTGAGAATTCTTGAGCAAATGCTTGCTGATGTATCAGCACAAAAAATCAAAGTTAACATTTCTTTGGAGAAGCTGCAGGTAAATCAAAAATATATACATACATATACAAAATTAACAATATAATATATCAATTTTCCTTCTACTCGCAGGTTCATTTTCACTCGGAAGTAATTTACACCGAAAATCCTAATATAGTGCACGACGGGCGTATCGTTATTGAAGATCTGGAAAAGCTCAACAGAGATGTCTTCCAGACCACGCAAAACTTGGACCGAGCTTTAGTGCAAATAGAAGACTGCCAAAGTGAAATGCAAGCAATTCGTCAACGCATTGTACATGAAGAGCAGCAACTTCGAAATATTCTTTCACCACTCCACCAGTCGAGCGATAGTGAAAAGAACGAACAGGTACGTAATTATTTGTTTTGCAATTCAATTTATCACACTTCAGCATTGCAATACCTTTTGAAGCCGTTTCAAATCTGTTTTAAAACATTTTTGAGAGTCACGAACCAATTTATTTATTTTTTCCAATTATATGCCGTGGCACATTTCATGACAAATTTACCTAGAGGCTCACTGGCCAAATTAGTTAGAATAATTAAGAGTTTGTTTTAATCGTTGGATGACAGTTTGATTTTAGATACTTTCTGTATGTATTTTCATTGGAAATTCATTAAATGACTTCAGTGTCTTAACATCACAGTTCTACTATCACTTTACACCATGTATCACAGAACAATCATATTGTTTCATTAATTACGCCAATTACACAATACTCACAGCAATCGAAAGAAAAGATATTGTAATGGAAGACATGTTTTATTATGTGTAAACATTCCGCACGGTTTGTGTCTCAACATCAATGGATATACATATTCCTTTTGTCGTTATCATATTTAATTAGGTATATAGTAACGAATGCATTAAACTCATTTCTTTTATTCCCATTCATCTTTTTTATTTTTCCCACTAACGTTCTACCATACTCTAACATCATTCTAAAAATAAACTCTTACTGCATATATCATGTGTAACATTTCTGCAAATCGTAACATGTGCTCTGCTTGCCGACAACTGTGAAAAAAATCATACTCATTGACTATGTGCTTCAATTTGTCATCGGTGGTACTTGGGAGTTAACTATTCAGGAATGCCGTGAACGTATTCGAGCTCTTCAATCGCATCTAAACCAAATAAACGCCAAAATCAAACTGCTGCTACAACGCGGCTCTCCAGAGGAGTGAAATAGCCACAATTTCCGGTCAATTTTATCAAAATCGTGATTTTATTTAAACAAATCTTCACATTTGTCATGTATATTTATATATTTGTTTGCAATTATCAAATACAGATATGTTATTAAAACAATATGAAATGCTTTATCCATCATCAATTATATTCACAAAATTTCGGTAAATAAATTACAAATTCCATTACCAGGAACTTCCAAAAACCTGGAGGCACGATGTCAATAAAATTATGCTGCATCATGACATCAATAAACCATTGATGCCGACGGAGACAAAACATCCAGGAGAAAACATACAATCATCTCCAATGGTAGCAAAGGAAAACATAGGAAGCAACATAAAAGGAGTATTTACAACTAATGCAAAGAAATCCGTTTGGGGGAATTCAGAATTAACTTACGCAGAAGTGTTAAGAGGTTTGAAAAAGGGCGCAATCATTCAACTGCACCGGAATGATAAAGAAGAAACGTACACCACAACAAATATATCATCTTTTGGCTCTGATGTTCTAGCGGTTGGTGACAAGGAAGAGAAAAATAATGAATGTGTTTCGGTTAAAACACGTGGTTTACCTCAATTGTATGAGCAATCCAGCATTCCAAAAGTTGATGACTGTACTGTCAGTGACAAGAAAGCTGCAAAAACCAAACAAAAGTTTGGTGGTACTACACCAGCAATAACAACTAAAAAGAACATGACAACTTCTACAGCAAGCATGCCAAGTCAAAATCAGGCAACACTTCCCAAAATTCAAATACCTACGAAGACTGCTGTGGAACATGATGCGGAAAGTAGACCAATGAACAGTGGAACGAGCACAAAACAAGTGACTTCCACTTCATTATCGTTTGCTGATGTTCTTAAGGGAATTGAGTCGAAGAAAATAATTACTTCTTCCACACAGAACAGCGAATCCATCAAGGAAAGTCTTCAAAATGAGTACATTAATGATCCATTAATTGAAAGTGGAGATTACCAAATCTCAAATGAGAGTCACGCTGAAGAAAAAAGGCAAACGATTGCAACTTCATCTAAACGTAAACGAAAATCAAAGGCATATGGCAAACCCAATAAATCATCTGTAAACAGAAAAACAATCGGTGATAAAAATTCGGAAAAAGATTATGGTAGTGAAGCAAGTTCTTCAACAGTGATGGAAGTATCCGAATTCAGTGATCTGGCAATTGTTAATGTGACAGATGTCGACCAGAACAATACATTTGAAGACATACGTGATAAACAGCCTGAAAGTTTTGCAGAAAAAAAATATTTGGGGTCAAAAAATTGTGAAGAGAAAGAAATTGTTAAAGACCAAACAGATTTGGTTGGAAAGTCATCAAGTTCTTCGAAAGTATATGTAGATAACGCAAAGAATGTGTCAAATGTCGATAAAACTCATACTGGAATGGATGTA
>NC_085137.1:2357845-2382845 GCF_035046485.1 Aedes albopictus
TCCAAATATTTATTAGAAATTTCATTTATTTGGAAAAATTCGTCCATTGAAATTAATTAAAATCTTCTATGAGGTAAATTGAAGGAGGTTTCCATGTTTAATTTTACCTTATCTTGAAGTCGGAGCAGGATCAGGTGACACCCAGCTGGCACGGCCCCTATTGTCGCTAGGTCGTTGGTATCTTATTTTTGTTGCTCGAGTTTTAATGCTTGCCTTCAGTTGCATAGCCAGCATTTTAACCTCATCCACTGGTATTTTTACGCGTGCGCCCCACTGGCGCATGTTTTCGTCTGAACGGTTGACGTTTAGTGGTATATATTCAATACCATCTTTTTTCACTTTTTGTCCAGTAGATTTTTGTGTGGTTTTTACTTTTTCAATTACACTTTTTAGTTTTTGTTCACTTGTCGGTGCACCTTTTACTTGTTGTTCATTTCTTGGTCCGAATTTTCTTACGAGTTCTTCTCTTTTTCGGCTTACTTCTTCTAATATTAGGCCATGGTAAGCCTGCACATTTGAGGTACGATTTTTCTTCATTTCACTTTATTTTTCTTTGTCAATGTTTTAAACTTTGCTTAATGTTTCTGAGGATTTGCATCCTTTTTCGAAAGCTCTGCGCCTGACGTGTTTTGCGTGCCATTTGTAGGCAGTCACAGATAGTTGTATAATATTAAGAGCAAGAAGGATCCACAATTTTATGGCATGTTCTTCATGCAGGATACTGTGATCTTCTAGCTGGTTCACTATATTCACTTGTGGGTCGCCGCTGATTGATGTTGTTTTGGACTGTTGTTTTCCCATCACGAGTTACGCAATCACTTTGAAAATTTCAGCAAGCGTTCCTTAACGAATCACACAGTCACAGAATTTTCCTCGGAGAAGGTTCGGCCACTTGGCACGGTTCGCCATGTAACGCTGTGTCTTATTTTACAACACTCGGCGGTGATATCGATTAAAAACGACGTTATGCGTTGAGGTCCGAAGACCAAATTGAACTGATTTATTCGGCCTGGGAAGACCCCTTTTATAGGGCCAGCCAGACTGCCAAAAGTATATCATACAATGTGTTTACATAGAACCTTATGGAAGTTTCCTGGAGTGATTTATGCTTAGGTCAGCGGACGACGCGTCGTCGTCGTCTCGATCGAACCGTCGTATGCTCATATCGATTTGGCGAGCGATACATTGTTGTAATTAATTTGCAAACGTAAGCGTTGGGATACGAACGATAGCACGTTCGTCGCGTATGTAGAATTGGCTCGTTTTGCACTACACAAGCTTCCATTTCAGCAGATAAACATGATAATATTAATTTTATTTTTTGATTTTAGCAATCATTGAAACTGAGAGAACAACGAAAATCAAAACTGGATACGTACTTCAAGATGCTAGAAGAAATTGAACATTGGATGGCTACCACATCTATACTTCTAATGGATTTTGACACCAGTCCAGAAAAGAGCAATCTTGAGGAAATTTTACAGCACAACCAAAGATTGCTGACGGACTTGAGAGAGAAAGAAAATCAGTCCAAGTCAATATATGAGATGACAGAAAACTATCTTCAGTATAATGACACTCGCGATAAAGCTGAACCTCTGAGAAATAGTTTTTCAAATATTATTAGGATTATTCGTGAAAAAGCTCTAATATTAGAGGACAATATTCAACGCATCAATCATTTCATCGAACCAAGTGCCGTAGGCAAGGTGGATAATGAAATGCAAACCAGTCCATTAGTCTCAATGGACTGCACAGATAACATTCCAGCAAAACATCAAGAAGCTTCCTCACAAGCCAACCTTGAAAGATCCACAGACAACATTATTATTATCCAATCAATATCAGAAGGCGAAGAAACTGTTCAAATTTCAAATGTTCGCAATATATCGTCAAATGAATCTGATAACGACATTATTGTGGAGGCCAAATACACGCCACTCAAATTTGGTGAATCAAACAAACTGTCAGAGATCACATTACAAAATATTCCTACTTCTACCTTTGAAACAACATTCGTGGAGCCTGATGACAGTACAACGGAAATCAAAGTGAGTAAGGATGGATCGAGGAAAATAACACTAAAGAAAGTTTTCCAACCTATCGAATCTATTGAATCTTCGGATGCGGCTAAAACATTAGTAACTACTACAATCCAACCCGAAAGCAGTGTACTGATTATGTCAGACAATAAAACTACAGATGAACAAACATTCGATAATTCAGAACCACAGAAAGTAGTTGGAAGTATATTGGAAGATATCCAATGCAAAGTAATGGATGTCATGGAACAGAGTGAAGGAGTGTCATCGGAAGAAAAACAAGACTCCCAGGTATTAGAATCGGTTGCACAAAAAGTAGATTTGATTGCTTCTATCGTTGATTCACCAAATAGTAATATTGAAAGCACGCAGCGTATATATGATATTGACACAAAACTCACTGAGCCTAAATATTCCCCTACAACAGAACTACCCAAAGAATTAATCACGGGAATAGACGATGTGTGGCCTCAGCTTGAAGAACCACCAGCAAGCGTTTCCGTTACCACAGTTAAAACATTGTCGACCGTTACACTAAAAGCTGCTTTATCAGATTCAGATATTATCCCTGATATCTGGCCCAGTAACATGAATACAGGATCAGAGTATAATACACCAGTATTACCCTTCATTAAAACTACGGAGGAAACAAAATCACAACATGTGTCAGATGATGAACAGAGTAATACTTTAATTTTGCCTGAAAACCTTCAGAGTTCTGAAACTGACACAAATAAAATTGAAGATTCAAGTTGCCTACCGCTGCATTTAGGAGACACAGCGAATGAGGAAGTGATAAGCGGAGATGCCATTTCAACGCCAAAGACGCCACATGTTGAGTTGTCAATAGAAAAATCACCGATTGAACCAAATCTCTGCCAACAATCCCTTGATTTGCCAGCAAATCAAGTTGATTTGCGTAAGAGCGAAATTAATTATGATGAGGCAAATGAACCCGAAAGGAGCAGCTTTAATCAAGACGTTGAACAAGCAATAACAAACTTACAAGAATGCTCCATTGGACATCCCGATATGGAAGAAACTCATGACAATAGTGAAATTACAAAAGATGAACGTGAAAATCAGCTTCAAGTTCATGTATCATCATTGAAAGATGATCAAAGTGCTATTATATTGAGCATGAATATGCCTTACGTTCCCGACAAAAGTATCAAAGTTAGTCTTGTAGAATTGGACGCAACGAGTAAGAACATACTTCCAGTGACTGAAGAACCGATTGCAGTGGAAAAGATTCCTGGTCTCAGTGATATCGACATCGATAAAGGTTATGAAGCGGACAAAACTGCCATGGAAGGAGAATCTGAAAATGATGATGCTAGTAAGAAAAGAAAACGAAAGAAGAAAAAGGGCAAGCAAGATGCAGATAAGGATCAGAAATCGGATGTACCATCTGAAATTCCAAAGGACGATGCAGAAAAAAGTGATTTAAAACAGGATATTGATCAAATTAGAATAGATCCTACTGAAGTCATTGAAGGATATCCAGATGAACTGACAGCGCCATTGCAATGTCAAATTGTTCTCCCGACTGAAGTAATTGAAGCTACCTACGTAGAAGACGTTCATCAGCAAACATCACCTGTGCGTAAAGATTCATTTGAAGATGACGCTGACCGTGAAATTGCTCTTATCACGTCAGATAATTTATTGGTACCACTCGACTTTGAACAAAAATCGATACAGACATCACCAGAAAACGAGACAGTTAAATTGTCGAAACAAACATCGCCAATCATATCTCAATCGGTATATGTTGATTGTAAAGAAGTTCAAACTGAGATTCATGCTTTAGAAAGCGAATCCCAAACAGTACCTATTGAAAGTAAGGAACAAAAAGAACAAGATGTACAAACTGAGCCAACTGTGGCTGAAACAATTGAGGTAGATGAATCGAAACCGGAAGCATGTAATGTTGCAAATCAAACAACAATTGTTACTACAACAGAAACAGAAATGCAAACAACGGAAGATTTCAACCAATTGGTAGAACCAATATTAGCCAAAATAATTGATTCAACTGTTGAATTGGGAATAGGTACCTCTCGCCAATCTGTTCAAACAAGTCCGGTAAGGTTCATCGAATCTTCCATTGATAGTGCACCTCCTTCGGATGCACAAAATGAATTTGTACAAACAACCAGTATCGATGTCGTTGACGTGCAAACATCTACTGAATCGACTTATGCAGATAAAGGATCATCTCCAGCGGTGCCGTATGCAGTATCAGAAATTGAAATTCAAACCAGTCCTGTTCATGCTTTAACGGTAGATGTTGAAACGTTTCAGAAAGAATCTGCAGAACCAACAATTGATGATCATAGAGAAGAGACCACATCTATTCGATTAGAAAAAACAGATGCACAAGCTCAAACTGAATCGACGGAAACCTCAATTCAAGGTACACAAACAGCCGTAGTAGATCAACCGACTACATCTGAACCACAGAAAAAGAAAACAAAATCAAAGAAGGGGAAGAAATCGAACCTCATTCCCATTGAGCTTGAGGTGAAAACTGAGCTGAGTGTACCTGAATGGGAAAATAATGTTGAACCTATAACAATAACAAAAACATATGTAGATAGCAACAAAATGGATTCAACAAATGCACTGAACGTTCAAATTCAAGTGGAGTTTGATCATCCAAAGCAAAGTACTACATATAAACCGCTCACTGATGAAATCTTCGTAGATAATTTATGGAAGATAAGCCTCGTTGATTATTTCTCTATATTAAGAGCACAAACAAGTTTTGCTGAAGAGAAAATAGTTCCATGGAGTGAAATGGCAACAATGCTTTCAAAAATATGGTCAGAATCGAGTAGCGGTACAATACGTCACCCAGATTTCTTCTACAAGCCGTTTACATCTGAAGCGTACGAGGATAGTTCGACTGATGTCGAAAAATGGCAATCTTTGTTGAACCAAACTGAAAATAATTTGGAACTACAAAACCTAATCTTGTTTGATGAGCTTGAAAAAATGAACATTCAAGCAGAAGAAATTTTAGTCGGCTTGACTAACACAGCTCAATGGAATGATGCTGAGCGTTCACGTCAACAGCGCATTGATGGAGCCAAATTACATTGCATTATGGACAAACTAAACTGTTTATCTAAATATACTACCGAGAATAACATAGATTCGGATCAGAACATTACCGCGAGTATAGAGCACACCAGAAGAGGTATTGAACAGTTGATCAAATGCCTTGCAGCAGCAGAAGATACGAATCAGAGAATTGCCGAAAAAGTTCACGATGTATCAACTATACTACAACAAACTAATAATCGGTTGCATGATATAGATGAAAAAATCAACAGTGCTGTGTTAGATCATTCTCTTGCAATAAATGAAAAATTGTACGTTTTAGAAGAAAATGAAATGTACAATAACGAATGCTTGGACAAATTAACATCGATATTAGAAAATATAAGCAATTCAAGAAGCGCTATGGCGGATACAAACATTGAAGAAGACTTCAAGAATGTTGATCATATGGCAAGAAAAATCCAACAAACAATAACCATAGAACGCAATAAACTACTTCAACTGACTGGTCTTGCTGAGGAATACGAGCAAACATTATTGGAGTTTGAAGAAATTGCATCTGCTGCCGCTGACTTCATTGATAACGAAATTTCAACGAATAGTTTGAAGGAACTGGAAGAGGAAATGCAGCGATATCGAAAATTCTTTGTCAATTTAAGCCATTGCAAGATGATACTAGAATCATTGGAGTCGAATTTGGATCCAATCACCCGAACAAAACATGCAGATTTGCACTCCGCGCTTTACAATAAAACAAGTATCATTCTGGAGCGGGCAGTTGACAGAGCGGCCCGGTTGGCGCAAGCAGCTTCCAAATGGACAGTATTAGAAAAAGAAATGCGTGATGAAACTCAATGGCTACAAGTAGCACAACAACGAGTACCAGATCTACAAAATGTATCATCTGAAGATTTCGAACAGTACATAAAATTGTATGAATCATTGCATCAAGACATTCTATGGCATCATTCAAAAATGGTACAACATAATCAGATTGCCAAGATTATGCAAGAATGTATATGCGCACCGACTTTGGAAAAAGAGAGCAGCGAATCTTTAACGGTCGTTACTGCATTAAAAGAAGAAGTTTCATTATATCTTATCAAACTACAAAAATTTAAAAACCATTGGAATCGATATAATGCTGCAGCTGATAAACTACACGAATGGGTTTGCTACGCTCAAAAACATTTGAGTTCAATAACTCTCCCACAGAATCTTGCGGAAACATCAGTTGAAGATATGCGCAAATTTTGGGAAGTAAAGGCTCAGTATGAAGTCATGAACAAGAAAGTGTATGAAATTTCATGTAATTCATTGGATAATGCTCTGACTACTATCAGCATAGCTGATGAAGAACTTCAACGTCAGCTACATAATCAACTGATAGACAGCTGGACAACCGTAGCAACCAGAATAATTGACATGCAGAATCACGTTTATAATTCTATAAAAACGTCGTCTACTACTTCAGCTGATAAAATAACATTTATTGAAAATGAATTACGAGATATCAATTCAACTTTCAAAGATTTGAAAGGTGTTCTCAAATCATCAGAAGATCTATGTCTCTATCTAGAAAAAATACACACATTGAAAACGCGTGTTCATTTAATTGATTCTGAGCTCGGTCAAATTGCACTTGCAACTGACTTCAACGTTGAAAAAATAACTGAACTCTTTGAAATTTCAACTAATGTCTCAAACCAAATCAACGAAGAGCATGAAGCTGCTGAAAACTTCTATAAACGTTTGGAAATCATTGAAAATGGTATTAAGGCACAAGAGAAACACTTCATAGACATTACTAAAGTATTGGATGAATGCAGCTCAAGAATCAATGGAAAGAAACCAGATGTGGAAAAGTCATTAGATGATTGTAAAATATGCCAATCTGAATTAAGTGATTCCTGGAGTGAATTGATGAAACTGAGACAAATGCTGCATACATTACCGATGAATTTGAAGGTGACGATTTCTCCACAGCAAACCGAAAGAGATCTATCTATTCTTCAGAATATCCATAGTGATCTTGAACGAAAATGCGAAAGTAACATGTCTCAGTTAAGAGATCGGCTCGTTCTATGGAATAAATTTCATCGGCAGTTAGAGACCATACATAATCATATACAAGAAACTGAATTCATGATGGATTTAATCCAGCTGCACGAGACGGCAGACTACCATCGTTTGTTGAAAGCTACCGAGCGACTTGATGTAAGTATTGTTTTATATGTATATATTTATATAACTTTCAGCATTGACAACGTTTATAATTATTAAGCTCTTGAAGTTTATATTCAGACAGATGCGCATTGTTGTTACTTATTACTCTAATTCATTTTTTTTTCAATTTTGTAGGCACTTCTGGTTGAAATCGAACACAAAAAACATACAATAGATGATTTACAAACCATTACTAAACCACTATTAGAAACATCCGAACCGAGTGTTTCAATAGAAATTCAAGAAACAGTTGAACAAATTACTGTACTTTGGCAAAACACCCAAGAAAACCTACATGACCTTTGCCAGCGTTATGAAAAAGCAGTAAAATTATGGGACCACTACAATAATATATGTGAAGGTGTGAAGGACTGCATTTCACAAAACTGTACAACATCATGCGAGCAAAGAGAGGTCGATGATTTACAAATGCTGAGACAATGTCAAGAGACTGTAACTGAACGAAAGAGAGATTTGAATAAGCTCAAACAATTTATTGAAGACATCAACAAACAGGTCGGTTTCAACATAGGAGATACTATGCTGTCCGAGATTGATGAATTTGCCAGAAGGATGGAGGACATTTCTGAAGATTTAACATTCCAAATAAATACAACAACTTGCAAATATGCAGAAAAAGCAGTAGCACAGACAACTTATGCATCATCGAATGCTATGGTTAAGCGAATTCAACAGGTAAGATACAGATAGAATCATTGTCATTTAGAACTTTACATGAATTGCATGTGTAAATATGTCATGCTACAAACTCGTGGAATGAAATAAAAATCGGAGAATTAATTAGAATTCACACGAAAAGAGGTGTAAGTACACCCGATCAGAAGTTGATACTATTTTTTGGCGTTTATATAAAAATTATGTAAAGAGTGCCAGGTATTGTTATTCTCGCCGTGGTTGAAACTCGAAGTATCCTCACATGCGACAACCAATGTTTATCAAAATTACCTAAAACATGAAACCTATTGTCGTTCCATTTACTAGGTGCTTCACTACCTTTTGCCAAAATTACGTTCCCTTGCCGCCCTACACGGACTACACGGATTGGTGTACCGGGTGTACCCAAGACATTGCACTTAAGTTATGAATAACATGTAATAACATATACTTGTGAAATTTTTTACTGATCGGGCGTCGCAACTGCTCTAGCATTTTGCTGGATTGGACAAGTAAAAAAGCAAGCCTTATACCGAGTTTGGAAAATACCAACGTCAACAATTTCAAAATACATAAACGGTTTAGATTATTCTTAAACAATGTAATGAGTTCTTCTAATTCACTTATTTTTCATTTTTTTTCAGGACTTGAAACTCCCATTACCGGATTCTCAACACGGTGACATGATTATGGATCTCGAGACAAATTTGCTTAACCTGTCTGCTACGGAAGCCTGTTTGAAAAATGTTGCCCCACAAAAACCTAATACCAGTGATGACGACTGCATTTATACAGATTTCAAAAATTTGCATTCGCTTTCGTTTGCCTTACTGCAAGACACATTGCATCAACACCAACATTTGTTACAACAAATGGTTCTTCAAAATGATGTCCATTATATGTTGAAATATTGGGAGATCTTCTTACTTCATACCGCAGCATTTTTAGACCATAAAATTCCAAGTGATTATTCCGGATTGCAACAGTTCCGAGATCAATACAGTGTTTTAGATTACCTAATTCGACAATGGAAGACATCAATATTGAAAATTTCCCAGTTCAGGTCCGGCAGTGAAGATTTATATGAGTCATTGAATCAGCAACATTACAACTGTATTCAAAAACTCAACGAAAATCGTGAAAAAATTGAAGAATGTTTGCGACTCTGGCGAAATTTCAAATCATTACGAACGACATTACAAGAAGCGACAGCAAACATTGAAGCAGAAAAACATAATCTTCAAATGGAATACATAAACATAAAAGAGCTTCCAAAACTGATTACTAAAGTGGATAGCTTGCAAGCACGATTCTCTGAGCTAGAAGGCGATCTCATCAAAATGAACCGAGTGGTGGCTCAGTTGACATCAAGCCTACCGGAGGAAGAAATAAATGCAGAAATAAAAAGTGAACAAAGCAGTACGACATTAAGGATATCAAAGCTTGCGGAAAACGTGAACACATGGAGAATATTCCTGATGGGTGTGTCGGAGTTGCAAAGTGACTTCAAAACTCAATGCAATCACATCAAGGACAATTTACTTGAACTGGAGCAGTGCTTATGCAATTTACAACGTGATAACCCAGTAACCTCACAACATCATTTAAACATGCTGAAAAATGAAAAATTACGTTTGGTATGTGTTAAAGAAGATTTGATGAGGATCAATGGTGTAAAAGAGAAATTGCAGTATTGTATTAGTCCTTTCGATGCAAAGCATATACACAAGAAAGTTACCAGTCTGTGGCAACTTTTCGAAAAACAAGAGAACACTATTTCAATGCTACTCAAACAAATGGAGGATAGAACACATAATCGAAAATTGTTCTTAAATCATTATAATCTACTTATGGAATGGATTTGCCAGTTTGAAAAGCGTCTCAATGATTCTAATAAATATGAAATGTGTGAAGAGGATGCAAACTTTATCAAATCCATCGAGGATATGCTGTTACAAGAAGTATCTTGTAAAGAATCTGAAGTAGTTTGGTTTAACGCGATCGGTAATGATTTAATGAAAGCGTTACCACCTGGCGATATACAAATGGAAATAAGTTCTAAACATGGAATTTTGAACGAAGCATGGTCTAAGCTTATAAGGCATTGTCAAGATCGAAGACAAAAAATATCTGAGGTTAGTTCGACCGCTATTTTATTGGAGCAGAGAATCAATGAAATTAAAATATGGATGACAGAGACTGAATGGGAATTGAAACAACCACTAATATTCGAAAACATTGAAAAAGGCTGCCTTGATAAGCTCCTGGATGATTATGAAAAGTTACAGCGTTCGATTGAAGGTAATAGTGGAAACATTGCAGAGATACTGAACCTATGTGAAATGTTATTCACGGATGTGGAATCATGGAACGTACATATTGATCGCAAGTATATAAGCCAGACTGTCAAAAGTTTGGAAATAAGGTGGAAGCACATTTGCATAGATACAAGCAAACGAAAGCAGGATTTACTGACAATTTGGAGCATGTTGGTTGAATTGCAAAGCATATCAGATTCCCATCAAAGTTGGATTGATCAAACAACCGAATTCTTGGATGACATACAAAATCAAACCAATAATGCGAAAGACCATGAAAATCTTTGTGACATATTGCAGAAACTATCCACAAAATATGCTGATATATTAACGCAAGAATCGATTCTACAAATACTAAGGAAATTGTATATTTCTTTAAATAAACACGACCGCGTTGAAAGGTCTAACATGCACAACATCACAATGACAGCTAAACACTTGCTCGTGACATGGGAAAAGATGCTCTGGAAATTTAACTCCGCCAAAACACGCATAGAAGAGCTCAGTAACTTATATGCTTCATTCAATAGAGAATACGAAAACATAATTGTATCATTAACGCAAATTGATGTTAAAGTCACCAACATTAAACACCTACAAGAAGAAACAGATGTCCAAACACCGGAAACCAAATTGAAATGTCTTCGGGATTTGCATAATGAACTAAAATATGTGATTAATCTTTTTGACGCGCAAGATGAACTTGGTAGTTCTCTGATTGAGTTATTGCCTGATAAAAGTGTAATGTCCGAAGAAGTTCAAAATCGGATCGTGGAATATCACCAATTAGCAAACAACATAAAACTAACTCTAGATTCATTGTTGGATCAAACAAACTATGGACATACTGAAAAGGCTGAAAGAGATTATGCTGTACAAGTTGACACGCTATCACCTTTATCGTTAACTGCCAAGGATGCTTATCTCTATCAATTGCGAACTGCTATAACAGAAGCAAAATCAAATCTAGCATTACTTAAATCCTCGATTTCGGAAATAAATGCTAGTAACTTCATGACATCTACGCAAACGATCTCAAAAGCATCCGCCGCCTGCGAGTCTTCTATCGAGCTAATTAAACATCTAAATGCACTTCTCACATCAGAGTGCAATTGCAGCGAAGAAGAAGCTATGAGTAGCTCAATTAAGCAGGAATCGGATAAATATGCTCTTTATTTATCCGAATGGCACACAAAACAGCAAAAACTTGAAGAACTGAGGTAAGTTGTAATTTGTTTTCGACACAAAATAGACACCATCCCAAATTGTAATTTTTAAGGCTCCTCTGTCTCTTGTCTGTATTAACAGCTACTATCTATAACTAATCCTATATCATATGCTTCTCACTATCTTTCATACCCAAGCAACAAACATGTTATAATAGAGTTACGACAGCGCAAGTTTTGGTTGTATAGAAGTTTATTTTACGTAATTCCAACATTGTGTTGAAATAACGTAAAATAAACTTCTATACAACCAAAACTTGCGCTGTCGTAACTTTTATATAACATGTGTGTTACTTGGGTACTCAGACCGTTTCCTGCTGCTTACAACATCATATGCTTACAGTAAGTTACAAATGCATTTAACACAGACATTCAAATCAGTTGTAATTTAATGTTTTTATTCGATCTCATTTTCATTATCTCAATTTTCAATCTTTCAATTTTTAGCAACGACGATTATTTGACATGCCCATTATGTACAAATAGAAACTGGCAACAGATCGACAATGATCTTTGGCGACTCGAACAATGGTTGTCAATGGCTGAGGCATCGCAAAGATCACAACATACTCAGCCATCAAACGATATTGATACCCTAGAAGATGCCATACAAGATCATCGAGAGTTTCTACTAGATCTGGATAGTCATAAAAGTATAATCAAGTCTTTGAACATCGTTGGAGAGCATCTGGCTACTCACACACTAGATACTGAAAAGGCTGTAAAACTAAGAGAACGTCTGCAAAACAACAATATGCGCTGGGACAAAGTATGCAATCAAGCATCCCATTGGCAAGCGCTGCTCCACAGAACTTTGATGGAAAACAAAGAATTTCACCGAACTGTGACGGAGCTCAGTATATGGCTGGAGCAAACAGAAAACAAAATAAAAACGTCGGAACCGATTGATTTGACGATGGACAAGGCTGTGATTGAGAGGAAATTTAAGATTTTCATGGAACTAAGAAACGATTTAGTGCGATGTGAGCCACGTATCGTCAGCTTGCAAGAGACTACATCGCAGTTGACGAAATACTTGGATGGGAGCACGTCTCAAAAATTCAATGAAATATACGCCAAGTGAGAGAGCACAAACAAAAAAAAAACAAATTTCTTAAATAATGTTTGTTTCTTCCATTGCACAGGTTAACAGATTTGAGGTTAAGGTTCCATTCGATTCGTAGGTTAGTAGAGGTGTATACAGTGAAAATTGCTGCAGCGATTGGTACTGATAGACTATTAGACACGATCACAATTGGAGCTGATAGCACACAGGGGGTATGTATAAACTTAATTATTTATGAAAACACTAAGTCAGGAAATTTTTCCCATAATAGTAATTTATGCAACGTGTTAAAAAAAAGTAAATTTTTCAGCACGAGTTATATATTTATCTAATGAGGCTTATCGAGTTAGGCACGGTACACAAATTATGTAACGCAAAAATTGGCTATTTAGTACTAGGTAATTACCAAAGTTATAACAATTTCTGAAAAACGTGTTTTCTTAGAGGCTTGCCGTGACTATGATTACAGTCCAACGCCTCAGCTGAAATTCATTCAAGGACAGGACACATAAATAGCGCCGTATTGAATCGCTTACTTGGTTGGAAATCCTTCGATGAATCACAATGGGGTGCATATGCTCATCTTCTTGAAAAGTGTTGTATGCAACTTGTCACAAAAATCTATTTCTACAGCACTCGTCGTATTCATCCGACTCGGCAAGCCACGGGTAAATGTACAACTCGCGCTGGAAAACTTCCCATTTAATAACTATTATCACTCATCAGAGCAATGCAAATTTATACTGTAATGCGTTCAATTTATATTTACCTGGATCTGGACCTGGACCTAAACAGTGACACTTTATAGTAGACAATTAGAAAAAAAAGTGTAATGATTTTTAACAAGATTTTAATATTAGTAGAATTGACGCACTATATCAGAAATTTGATTTGTGTTAATATTTTTTTCCTTTTTCTTTTTACGTAGAATCAAGAGAGTAGCGGATCGTTCTCACAAGTAGCAGCACATGATGCAAAGTAATTATCTAGTATTTATTTTATTTATTGCACTTACTCTACGACGCTTCAATTTTTATTACGCCAATTACTATTCTAGGAATTAATTTATACATTGCTTTTTCAGTGCACGGAATGCAGACGACGGGGATCACATAAATACAACAGTATTGACCAGAAGCTATCGATTCTTGGGCCGCGTACTACGCGCATCTCTTCCCATACAAGCAATGCTGTTACTACTGCTAGGTGTTGCTACTTTAATGCCCCATGGTGAAGATTATTCATGTTCGTTTACCAACAACTTTGCTAGAAGCCTCGAGCCAATGCTCCGCTATCCAAATGGCCCACCACCAATATAGGATTATCACGTGCAATATACTCCAGTATCATAACCATATAGGATACGCAACTGAATAAAAGTTACCATCAGGCACTTGTCACTCTTTTTATATAATTACCATACCTGTATTTTAAAAGGCAAGCTAAAAAGAATAGAATATATTGTTATTCCATCCAAAATAAAGTACTAATGATTGAAAAACATAACGATCTAAATAAAAATCTTGAAGCAAGATTCAACAGAATAACCCTCTAAAGTGTTTGTTTTTAATGGATTTCTCATTCCAGTCATCCAAATCCTGACAAAGTTCAGCACTCAATTCAGTTTTCCAACTATCAATTTCACCTCTGCGGATGAATCTTTCATCTGGATGTTTGGTTTTCCAAGTTGTGTCGTTTGCCTCTTCATAGTTACATGCAACATTATCTTGCATGGAATCGAAAGACAAATGTTTGCATAATGAATACAACTGATCCTCACTACAGTCAACTCCAAAAAAGGAACAAACTTTGGTTATTTCACCCTTAAGATCACGTTTCATGTCTTCATAGCTCAAATATAAAATATTATCAAGCCCTATTAGAGAATGGTAACCGATGACGTGACTATGAATAGGAGAATAAAATTGCAAGTCTTTCATAAACGATCTTATAAACTGTTCCTTCGTTCCTAGATAGAAGATATTTTTAGAGTGATGGTAGTAGGAAACAGCGACAGACTTCACATTTCTGCGTATATGAACAGTCTTCGGAAGCACGCTCCAATATTGTTTTGGTAGCATAGATACCGGTAGGTGAGTCTTAATGAACCTTGGTGATGTCATGTTTTTCACCATTTCGAACGAATTTTTGCCATCTGGTAGATCATGTATCAAACTGACCCTGCAAGAAACAGAACTCTAATTATTTAATTCAATTAACAGGTAACTGCATTTTACTCCAGAAAAGGAAATCGCGTTCTCAAAGACTGTGATTTTGCCATATCGTAATTGAAATTGTTGCATATCAGCCACACCATCTCTTGGCACCACGTTGTTCCACTTTTTGGATAGGATGCGACCCAGATATCATCAGGTTTCACGTTGAAGTTACTTAAATCATCCTCATAGTTTTTGAATCTATAAAAAAAAAATTCATATTACTTAGATGTATGGAAAAATTGGACCTTTCATAACATCCTCATAGTTTTTGAATCTATCGAAAAAAATGAAATTCATAGTACTAAGATGTATGAAAAACATGGGATCATTTATAAATTACGTATTGCTATAGGAGAAGTAAGAGGGTCTACTGTGGTGTTATGATTAAGACACAATTTCAAAATTTTTCTTTTCCTCATGTGTTACGTGGAAGATGCAGGAATAAAATAAAATTGGCAATATTTATTTATTTATTATCTTTCCCCCGGCAAACTTTGTCGTTCCTATTGCTTTTTTTATCGTGTCTAGGCCAGGTTCCCGTTCAAAACTAAAAACAAAAAAATAAATAAATCGACCTAAATCAAACGTGCAATAGGAATTTGAAAGTGGCGCCAAATATACTGCACCTCTTTTTTGAGAGCCATTATGCAACTCATTTCAGTACCTATAAAACAGAAAGTCTACAGGAATTGAAACTCATTAAAAATATATATATATATATTGTACAGTGCTTACAGTGTTTCCCAAACTTGTCGGAGCTATCGTCCCCTTGCACGGACAGAAATACTGTCTGATTAATATAACTTTTTCCATAGTTCTCTCAAGCTTCGATTACATTCTTGGTATAATTGCTTAAAATGATTGATTCACAATGGTTTGATGTCTGCATCAAGCATATGGTTCGTTTGAATCAACAATATTGAACACCAACCATCAAATGCTTCAACCAAGCATATGGGTAGTCGGGGTAATTTGGCCAATGGGGCAATTTGAGCACCACTGGAAAATCACCTTAAATCTAGTAATTTTTGAAAATCCACCAAGGAGCTCAAATACTGGCCTGATATTGGAGCAATTGAAACATTAGAATGAAATAATCTAGTCTCATAGTAAATTAGAAAAATAAAATTTAAAGTTGTTGGCCAAATTACCCCGACGAGGGCTGAACAAAAACATTTCTTTAGACTTCTCTTGTTTAAATACTTTAGATAGCTTTCAAATTAGTTAGTTTTCTGTATACTTCAAGTAGATACTATATGATTCAATATCAAGCGAAGCATATTAAGTTTGTATTACATTAGGCGATATAAATTCTTCATTGAAAATAGGGTGCTCATTTACCCCGACGGTTGAAAATCGACGCAAAAAAAACACTTTTTTCAAAAATCATTTTTTGGCATTTAAACGCGATAAGACTATGATATTTTTATGCAACTCGCATAGTATTGTCAGAAACATTCTGACCATACGATGTGCGAGAGATTCAACGTTGTTTTCTGCATATTCAATCGACTTTTGCTTAAGGTGGCCAAATTACCCCGATTTACCCTATATGGCATTACTTAAAGCCTTGCTTGAACCCGTGTCAACCGAGCCTTCTGGCTGTTGTAATTCTTCATCATGGTGGCGGTATTGCAAAGAGACGATGACGATATTGTCGTTTTGTTTTTATTTTGTAATCAGTATAATAAATCGTAGTGCAAGGATGGATTCTTCCGGGCATTTTGCAAGCCGAGAAACATGAATCCTGCTGGAGAAGCGCAACACTGGAGTTCGTCATCGACGACAGTCTGCTGGTGCGCCATCGCATGATTTAGCAGATCAGTAGTGGCCGGTCATGTTATGGAGAGTTCACCCCACCGAAGGTCCAAATGACGGACGACGTGACCAGAGAGCTCTTGAAGGGCCGAAGCGACGATAATGCCTCTGCGCTGGTGAAATTCCTGGAAGCCTGCCACAAGCAAATCATATTCTTGGCCAATTACTACGCCCTGTGTGGCCTGCTCTTCCGGGTCGTTGCCGCCAGAAGTGACTCTGAAGACAGTTTTTTCACCAGCTAGCGAAAAGGGTGGGATTGTAATAAACGGCAGCGATCAACTTTAGGGTGGAAAGTAAAGTCAGTTTTTTGTTGCTCGTTTGTGAAAATAAAGAATATATAAGAAAAACGTTTTTGCTAACTAAACATTTCTGTAATGGTGATATTTAGTACAATGTGTTACAATTAGAACATATTACACTAAAGACAACCATTATAGAAATGTTTATTAAAACATTTTCTTGATTCTAGAAATGCAACATAACCTCATTTAAACGAATTTTTGCGAGTGCTCAAAACAACCATCCAAAATAGTTAGTTTGAGCATCAAGTTTAGGGTTAAGTCAAGTACAAACGTGCTTGAATCTACCACGATAATAAACGAACTGTCAAATCATTAACAATAAATATTGTTGATGTAAGCATAATATGATTGAGCCAACCATTTTTGTTACTCTAATCACTTCATCAATTTTGATCATTTCAAGCATCTGTTATGCTTCGCCCTATGGTAATATGCGTAATACAATCTCAAAAAAGGATTATATAAAAGTCAGTGCACAAATATGCTTGTTCGCGACCGGAATATGATTGACATAACTTTATTTTTTTCTCCGTGTGAAGCTGGCAACATAAGTTTTCGCCCCCCTCAGTTTGACTTTTTAAACAAAATTTTAAGGCTTTTTACGGCATCATCAGCATCGGCAGCCATGTTGGATATGTGGCTCGAAATTTCAAAGTGATAATTCTCTGCCCCCAAAGCAAATATTCGTATGAAAAAGTATCATCCTATATGCTCACTCGCAGTGATTGCGACGATACTTTTTCAGCTGCGTTGCTGCAGAATTGACAGTTTTTTATCACTTCAAAAACGCGAGGCAAATAATCATTGAAAAGCAAAAAGTCAATGATTTGTTTGAAAACTTGGTGACGCATTATGACACCTTAAGCTTTGCTATTACGCTAAATCTCCGATTCCCAAAGATTGTATGATCTTCCAAACTATCTGCTGTTTCGACATTTACTGAAATTTTTCCAAAATATCACAACGCACCAAGATCTTTTACCACAAATTATCATTATTATCATTTTGCTAGCAGTTTGAAATACAATACATATCGTAACTAACATTCAATATCATATTTTTCTATAATTTTTTGGAAATGTAACTTCTTTATGTATTTTTTTAAATACATTTTACTAATTTACTACACTTACTAAGAAAATAAAATGTGAAAGTGTTCCATGATCAGATTTAAAAGGCATTCTTGATTTTCTGATAGAAACTTCAAAAGTTTTACAAGCAATATAGCTTTATCGAAAGTTGATTGTTTTCGTAATTAATTCACCGAATATAAGGAAACAGTTGCAAAATTAGTTGCAAAAGCATTTTTGGATTACGAAATTTAACATATCGTAGAGCGCTATCGACTGAAATTCTTTATAACTGGGGAAGTTTTCGGCTTCGCAGTCATAAAACGCAATTAAACGACTAAATATCGTCCTTCATCCGACGTTTCGGTGTTTATTACACCTTTTTCAGGGAATTAGAACTCGCAATCGCAACCTAGCCCGCAGAACGAGAACGATTGCTTGAGTGTAGAATTAGCATTTAAGTTAAAATACACATTAATAAAAAAAAAAGGGAACGATTGCGAGTTCTAATTCTCTGAAAAAGGCGTAATAAACACCGAAACGTCGGATGAAGAACGATATTTAGTCGTTTGATTGCGTTTGATGACTGCCATGCCGAAAAACTTCCCCGGAAATTTAACATAAATTTTGAAGTTCTTAGCCATGTAAGCAACACAAAGTTTTCAAAGATGCTCAAATCTCACTATGATAGTGATGTCGGCGAAAAATGTCATTTGGAGATGATGAACTATTGCAATTGAAATATTTGCAAAATCTACAAAAAAAAAACCAAAGCATAAGATTTTAGTTTTTATTTTAGTTCTATCAGAATATCCCAAAACAAATCTTGACAACCTCTGGAAAAAAATCAAAATGTTTTAAAAACTGTCCGATAAAAACTTTTGCACATATTAGTGAACTTGTAGCTTTCCTGAGAACATATTGTATCAAATCATTGAAGTAGAAGGATTCGTCATTGATATCATCGTCATCAAAATATAAATATGTATTATGAAAATGTATTTATCCATTCTTCATCTGGAATACAGTGAATACATTTGCATAACGAACATCTGTGTTTTGAACGAGAAAACTGCTTTCGAAATTTCAATGATGACGATGATATCAATGACGAAATCTTCAACGTTAACGGTAAAGTTTTATATTTCTTGAAACACGTCTGAAGATCACGAATATATCGTATCAAACCATATGTCTTATTGTGCCAAATTTGCACAATCAACATCAATCGAAAGTAAGCATCAATTGAAAAAAAGAACCTATCAATACTTCTTGGTAAAAAAAATTCAAAATAACAGAAAGGGAAAGATTTTTTCCTACTATATCGTGATTTTTTGTCTAAATTTCCACCCTTGTCTCAGCGAATAACGTGAACTAATGAATTTAAGCCAGTTGCTTTAACTTCATTCTATAATTTGTAATTTCAAACTTTTCATATAATTTATGTTGCGAAAATAATAATGAACCTTTCAAAAAATACTGAGAAGAGAAAGCAACTTTTGGAAATTTGTTACAATCAATCAGAAGATATTTATGGCTGATTTAATTTTTATTCAGCAGCTTTTGAAAATCGTGCACTTGTTGGAATTTTCGCCCCCCCAATAACTAGTTTTAAAATTTTTCCCCCTTTGATGTAATTTTCGCCCCTAGGCGATTTCACCCTCTTTGGGAATCACTGGCTCACGCTATTACACGCCTATTCTGCATATAACTTTTAGAACACTCACCTGTCTGTAAAGCAATAGGCTGGTGGATCCCACGACTCCATTGGAACATCCTCAAACGACTTTTTCTTTACCAGTAAGTAATCTAGCTCCCCGTTTTCGATATGATGTTGTAGGTATTCCGGATCTTTTATCTCAAGGTATTCGAAAGTCATGATTCCTTCTATTTAGGCTGGCTGGTGCAAACTGAGTTGACTTTCATTAAAACAGAGAAAACAACTGGAGGCACAATCTTGCGGGTATGTATTTGCTTTTAATCTCTAAGCAAATGCTGAGTCGTATGCAGAATACCGTAGCTGTGTGTATTTCGTCAGTACAGACGATTACGAACAAACACTTCTCTGATAAAAATGAAGATTACGAACTGTAAATGTAAGGCATATTGAGTAGGGCTGAGTAAAATGTGTTACAAATGACATACCTGAACAATAATCTCAGTTATACTCAGCAATGATGTTATTTGAAAAATCCCGGTTATTCGCCAGATTAATGCATGCAAACAACCATTTCTGTTGATATTGTTTTGATTATATGCAGAGAGTTCGATCAGACTTGAGTTACTATTAACCATTGAGGTAGTCCGGCACAATATCCCTGGATGCCCTGGATGCAAACAGCAACTGGATGGTACAAGGGACATATTCTCCCGTTTCAATCTGTAAAACATATTATCGTCAAGAAGCGCAATAATGGTTAATCATTTATTTACCTTAAGAAATATTGTTCTTCGTTGATGTTTGACCACATGATATTTTCCCAATCCTTATAGGAATTAACACCACAACATGAATGAAAATATTGGATATAATTCCACATTACATTCCAATGCATGTCCATGTTATACCATTTAATACCCTGAGCGAGTGTTGAGGTAAACCGATCTTCTATCTCATTGATGAGGCTCAAACTGAATACAATTTTCACCATATGAACAACACAAGTTGCAGAAGCCAAACAAACCCAAATTCTTAAGGAAAAGGCTTTGAATGGGTCGTATGGAAGATTAGCATTTCTGGAGAAACTTATTCCAGTAGCGTGGACAAACGTATTATGCAAACCGAACAATTGAAACAGAAGAATGATTATTTTGATGTCGTACATTTCAGTTACGGATGATGTAGCTCGAATGAATGATTTGATTAATTCTTCTAATATAACTATAGAAATTTCGACAGAAATTTGCACTACATGCAATACCATTACAACGCTAGTCAGGCCCATGACTTCATACGAATAATAAACCTTCGCTAGCAACCTAGCAACGTTGCATGGTAACGACTAGAGGTAGCTTGATGTTATTTTTTCAATCAATTCAAACGAATTTAAAACTTCACCAAGTGGACGCACGCATCGAATCGAATTCATAATGGCAGATAATACAGCGGAAAATATACCTGATAATGTCAGTGAACTATCCAGCTTTTCGGACTCTAGTGATGAAGGTAAGGAGAACGAATGAAAACTTATTGCAATGCTCATATTGAGTAACGCATATCTTCATAGGAAAAAGGATTGAGGAAGTACTTCCGATTGCGGAAGAGGAAGCAGACAAACCGGCTTATAACGATGAAGATTTGGATACATTAGTGGGATTTATTCGTAACATGATATATCTATTCGATTATGACTCAAACGATTTCAACGATGAAGTGGCTGAAGTGATCAAACTCTGGCTGATTGACGCCAATTATCCGTTAATGTTCATTTATTACGATGGGGACATTCTTTCTGCTTCACTTTCGTTTCCAAAATGCACTTTCGACGATCTAATGTACTTCATGCGCGAGCCAGATCAGCTATTCAACGTAATTGAACGTTTTCACGATGACCTGATGTTCGGAACACTGCATAATGACATCGAAGGGTCATTATTGGTCACGCTGGAGCAAGTATATGGACCGCTAATGCTATCAAACACAGAGTGGTCGGATGACGTTAAATCGCACGTTCTAGCTGCATACAACACATTCATGACATTTTTAACTGATATCCATCATAAACTCTCTGGCTTCACTCTCTTGTACGTACCACGGGAAGGATCTGACATGAATGTTCAGGAAGTTGTCTTGAACCGTGCAACAATCAAGCGATTGGAAGCAGTCGTTATTGAGTGGACCAGCCAAATCCGTTCAACTATCAACGACACGCAGCATTCTGTCCCCAATGATCTCATCTGTCCGTCTGATGAATACGATTTTTGGATTTATCGCCGTAAGTTTAGGATTATAGAAATTTATTGTATAACATAGTCATCAATATTTACTCTGTTTTAGATGAAATCTTGTGCGCTATACAAAGTCAATTTAAAAATATTAACATACAGCACATTTTGGAAATTCTTGATCTAGCCCAATCTTTATACACTAAACCATTGAGAGATGTCTTAAATGAGCTGATGAAGGAAATTGAAGTAGCTGAATCGAATATTCCGTTTTTGAAACTTTTAGTTGATCCTTGCTTCGCTATTCGTTCACTTGATAATGAGGATGATCTCTGCTCGCAGCTCATATATGTAATGCACATAATACGATTCATTGGAGAAGACTCTTCTCACCTTCGTCAAGATGAGTGCATCACTAAGTTATTCCTGTACTTGAGTAATGAGATTGTATCCTGCTGTAGACAGAGCATAGACATAGAAAAGATTCTTTCTGGATCACCTTTATACGGTATAGAAGTATGTAACATCAAAATAAATTGCTGTGAGTCATATAAAATAATATACGAAGAAGTAAGTCAATGTAATACATTATAATGTGAATAACAATTCCATTATTAAATTATCACAACAGATGATCGAGCATTTTAAGGACACTTTCACATGGAAACTGGAATACGCTGTTATTTTCAATAGGATCGATGCGTTTATGCAGAGGCTTTACGACACGCTGGAAATATGCCACGCAATGACAATATTTGGAAAGTACGTATTCCGTTTACATACCTATGCCATATGAGCGCCACCAGTAATCTCACGCTCCCAAATTTATCCTATTCGAAAACACACGATTGATTTCGTACTTTTTTCTAACAAAAAATTCCAAAAGAGGAAATAAAACAAACAGCGCTTCAAACCTTTGTTTTTCGTAGGATGAAAATGGGAGTCACATGCCTAATAAGGGAAACAATACCCTATAATCATTTACAGTACAACTATAAAGATCAACTACCCTGGTTACGGCAGCAAATTCTACAGAGTATACACAATGGAGTGGGTGAACGTTTCATGGGAAATTTTTAAATTGATCAGCTTCAATCAAATGAATGCTTTTTTAGTGCCATTTGAGATTCAAAAAAAAAAAATTGGGCATGAATGTTTTGGCAAAAATTTTGCGCATCGCGGTTAAAGACAAACTTTTTAGAATTCCAAAATGGCCGCCACAATGGCCGACTTTGGCATCTACTCACGATTTCGAGGGCACAAATCTCTTCACAAACAAAACCAGCTCATCTGAGCTTCTCATTTTAAGCTTATTACAGGTGAGCAAGAACAGAATAATAAAATGCATTGTTGTTTGATGCTTGCTTCATGAGATTTGTGCGTCTGAAGTTCTGATGCACTGTTGAAGCGGGATTTCAAGACGTTTGTCCTTGAGGTATAGCCAAGGATTTATCGAAAAGCTCTCTCGAAGACCGCACAGCGATCCGAGCATGTAGAAAAAGTTATACCTTTGGCAGTGCTTGTCAAAAATTGAGATTTTATTATTGATGTTTTTCCTTTGCATTTTGAATGTTAAGCACCACCAAACGATCATTAGGTTATAACACATATCGCTTTGCGGTATTCCTGAATGTTTTTAGGATATCTGAGGCTATACCTTAACAACATCAGTTACATACTATCAGAATAATTTTATTTTTTTTTATAAGCAAAATGCAAAAAAGTAAGAGCGCCGTTATAGTTACGCGTGAGAGTGGGAGTGCGCGTGTGCGAAACCGCAAAGAAGAATATCAACAACAGCAAATCCACGAAAATCCTTTGGACGCGCACTCTCACTCTCACTTTCACGCGGCACTATGGCAGCGCGGTAAGTTTTTCCATATAAAATCCCGATGCAATGCGATGCGCAAAATGTAGGCACAGTCATTCAAGATTCGAAATGGGACCAAACAACCTTGATCTGCAAAAAAAAACGACCTCTATGATCCACGTTAATACACAATGGTCAGACTACATATCCACAATAAATATGGTCTGCTTCATCTCAATTTGAACAAATCTTTTCAATGAGAACTAAATGTTCAGCTTATTATATTTATGCAAATTTTAAATATTTGAATTTTACGATCGTGTTTGTGAGTTATAGAGGAAAATCTGACCATCAATGCGTGAATCGTTGTAATATCACCTAAACGAACTGTAGGGGAGATTGGGGAGACTTGACCCCTTTTTCTTAATTTGCCTGTAACATTAAGAAAAAACACAAAACTAGATCCATTATTCGTAAAGAATGGAAGGTAAACATCTATTGCAAGTTTATACACAACAGAAGGACTTTAAATTATTGTTAAAGTTTTCAAAACTGTGTTTTTATGGAGGCATGTCTTATGATGTATTTTTCAAAAATGGGTCACAATTGATCCCCTTTTGAGCACATGTAAAATTTAAAGAGAAAATAACTCCAGAAGCTTCCTGTACATTTTCTTTTCAAGTTTTCTTACATTTTTAATGAATATTGTGTATTGGAAATTATAAGATTTCCTTAAATTGTTAAGGATATACCGTATTTTGAAAAAGGGATACTTGATCCCCCTTTTAATGGTGTGTAATAATATAAAAGGGGTACTCACTAAACAGATTAAATTGCTGCGTAAGCCATGATTTTCTGCTTATTTGAAATGTTTCATGATTTTGCGAGTGAAAGAATCAAAGTTTGCCTTGGTGATCGCGATGTTTAATCAGTTTAATCAGTTTACGCTGTTGAGTGAATCCCCCTAATAATTATCTGACACGTTTTATCATTCAATTTACGAGAATTCCGAGTAAACTAGCTGTACCCGGCAAACTTTGTCTTGCCTACTGCGTTTTTTGACGTTTCAAATTTCTAGCCAAGACCAAGTCCCCGGTCAAAATGTATGGAAGATCGATTTTCAAAAACTCTTAATTTCTCCATGTTTTTTGCCTAATAAACCTTCCTTGGATAAAAACTAACAGAACAAAACTAAGACGATCAAAATCGGACCTGCCGTTCGTAAGTTATGCGCGGTCCCACGTATGCCACTGCATTTTTATATATATAGATAG